>NC_059279.1:11593264-11613264 GCF_017591435.1 Portunus trituberculatus | reverse complement strand
ATTATTAATATTATCATTATCATCTTCATCATCGTCATCACTATTATTATCATCAGCATTATCATAGGGGTAGTAGTAGCAGTAAAAATAATAGTAGTAGTAGTAGTAGTAGTAGTAGTAGTAGTAGTAATTAAAGTAGTTGTAGGAGCTCCAACAGTAGCAGTAGTAGTAGCAGCAGCAGCAGCAGCAGTAGCAGTAGCAGTAGCAGCAGCAGCAGCGGCAAAAGTGATAATAGCAGTGATAGTAGTAGTAGTAGTAGTAGTAGTAGTAGTAGTAGTAGTGGTAGTAGTAGTTGCAGCAGCACAGCAGCAGCAGCAGCAGCAGTAGTAGCACTGTTGTTGTTGTTTTGGACTACAATGTGTATTATGATGACAAAGACAATGATAATGTGTAAAAGATAAATTTCCTGCTGACTCTTCCTGCTTGCGGCTCCCTTCTGCAAACAGCAAGCTGCGCTAAAAGCAACCAAGGGAGGACAAAGAACCGTCCGCCTTGTTATCCTGTTAGACCTTCCTGTGCTAATGTAGTAAGAAGGAAATACGTAACAGCCCTAAGTGGATTTCGCGGCGGTATTTATCTGGGGGCAAGCGCTCCACCACACCACTCTCTTCGACAAGAACCTATCACAAGACACTCTTGCCGGCTTCGCTGCTCCGACGAAAACCCAACGACACTTTTGCAATGGTGAACACGGTTAAAGTCTACAAGAAAACCGCCCCTAATGGTGAGTTGAAACCCACCGAGCAGCACCATACCACACAGCAACGCAGGCCTCCCACCCCACATACAACCCCCAATCTCTCTCTCTCTCTCTCTCTCTAGCAGAGATAATGACTGGTGATTAAATCACTCACACACACACACACACACACACACACCCGGTAGCTCAGTGGTTAGAGCGCTGGCTTCACAAGCCAGAGAACCGGGGTTCGATTACCCTGCCGGGTGGAGATATTTGGGTGTGTTTTCTTTCATGTGTAGCCCCTGTTCACCTAGCAGTGAGTAAGTACGGGATGTAAATCGAGGAGTTGTGACCTTGTTGTCCCGGTGTGTGGTGTGTGCCTGGTCTCAGGCCTATCCGAAGATCGGAAATAATGAGCTCTGAGCTCGTTCCGTAGGGTAACGTCTGGCTGTCTCGTCAGAGACTGCAGCAGATCAAACAGTGAAACACATACACACATACACACACACACACACACACACACACACCGCGTATAGTGTAGTGGTTAGCACGCTCGACTCACAATCGAGATGGGCCGGGTTCGAGTCCCGGGCGCGGTAGGGCAAAATTAATGGACAAGCCTCTTAATGTGTAGCTCCTGTTCACTTAACAGGAAGTACAGTAGGTACGGGATGTAACTCGAGAAGTTGTGGCCTCGCATTCCCGGTGTGTTGAGTGTGTTGTGGTCTTAGTCTTACCCGGAGATCGGTCTATGAGATCTGAGCTCGTTCCGTAATGGGAAAGGCTGGCTAGGTGACCAGTAGGAGACCGTGGTATATTACAGACACACACACACACACACACCCCACACACACACGCACACACACGGAGACAGGACCACTCGAACATATCTCTGGTCTTGTATTGCGCCTGATAAAATATGCAGTTGCGTAATGCACACACACACACACACACACACACACACGGTGAAAAAACCATTCGAACATATTTCCAGTCCTCTACAGCACAAGTAGGTACGTAAACCCACCCACCCATGCGGCCACACACACACACACACAAGCCAGAGGACCGGGGTTCGATTCCTCTGCCGGATGGAGATATTTGGGTGTCTCCTTTCACGTGTAGCCCCTGTTCACCTAGCAGTGAGTAGGTACGGGATGTAAATCGAGGAGTTGTGACCTTGTTGTCCCGGTGTGTGGTGTGTGCCTGGTCTCAGGCCTATCCGAAGATCGGAAATAATGAGCTCTGAGCTCGTTCCGTAGGGTAACGTCTGGCTGTCTCGCCAGAGACTGCAGCAGATCAAACAGTGAAACACACAAACACACACAAACACACACACACACACACACACACACACACACACACACACGTGATAAGACCACTCGAACATATCACTAGTCCTGTACAGTACAAGTAAGTAAATACACACACACACACACACACACACACACACGCACACACACACTATTATCTCGCATTCATCACACAATGTACAAGGTAGATTTCTCCGTCACATTCACACTCAGATGCGTAGCGGCAATTAACTCGACATGTTATAAGTCTGACCCCGGTCCGTATTTAGAAACACTTTGATATTTCATGAAGACAATTCTTAAAAACCACAGAAGTAATTAGTCGAGTTTTCGTAAGTGTTTTGTTTCCTTTGTTAATAAAAAATCATCATATCATCGCTAAACTAAGAAGGCACTATTGAAAAGCGCAATAATTTTTGTTAGAGCTTGTTAAAACTAGTTTATAAAAGATACCGAGACGTTCAAGTATTGCTTCCCATCAACAGTGCTTGTCTCATTTCTGCAGGGAAGGTCACGGTGTATCTGGGGCGCCGTGACTTCGTGGACAACAGCTCCACAACCGAGCCCATAGATGGGGTGGTGATGTGTGACAGACTACCTTAAGGGCCGTAAAGTGTTTGCTTCTGTAAGTATTCACAAAACAAGTTGTCATCTTAAAGTTTCAAATTAACTTACTATAGCCTTATCTTAGGTAATTTATCTAAAGAGTCTTAATGAATACCTTTCTCTCTCTGTTTTTCAGTGTGTGCGTCTCTCAAAACCTTCCTCCCTCTATGTTTCTCTTTGCAGGTTTCAATTACCTATCGCTTCGGTCGCGAGGAGGACGAAGTTATGGGCATCAACTTCAGTAAGGAGATGCAGCTGGTGTGCAGGGAGATCCCCCTCAAGCGCGATGTCAAGGTCACTGAGATGCAAGAACGCTTACTTACGAAGCTGGGAGCCTCAGCTTATCCGTTTTCTATTGATATTCCTGACAACGCCCCGTGCTCTGTCCAGCTCTTCTCTGACCATTCGGTAAAACAATGAGGTTAATACGTTTACATTACCACAAAAAAATAGGTTTTCATGGAAAACTAGTATGAAATACAATTATAGCAAGAACCATGCGGCGGCAAACTGTAAATGGAAATGGAAGGTAGCAAAAGTTTACTCTAAAATAAGAAGCACAAGAAATGAAAGAAAAGCAACAGTTGGTTAGTCTCAACTCTACCGCGTGCAAGCTAATGAAACAACTACAAAAATAATGCCGTTAACTTCTCACAGCAAAAAAAAAAAAAAAAAAAAAAAAGAAAATCGAGTCCTCAACACATTCATAATTGAACACACGACTACCAAACTCCCTTAGCTTCATTGGCACGTAATTGGCACGGTAAATTTTCAGAACTTTCAGGAGGCGTTTGAAAGCATTCCCGAAAATAAATCAGTGGCATAAATGACTTTCATCAATGGATGCAAGACTCGTGACTCACCAGACATAAAAAGTGCGTTGTCATAATCGGCAGTACAATAAAGAGCCGACAATATGTCGTGAATGGTGTCCTGCATGGGAGAACTGATATTTTTGCATTTTTTCTTTTATAATTTTTTCTAGGTCAGCTATATTCACGATAGCCTCACAATCTATAAACAGTCTGCAGCCGACACAAAAATCGCAATTCAAAGCAGCACAACAAGCGAGATCGGATATCTTGAAAGTGATATTGACCGTCTGAACGCATGAATAAAAAAATATAGATTATTACGCATAGGAAATCACAACGATCATGATTGAAATTCAGTGGATGGCGTTACCTCTCGACCAAAATCATGGATTTATAGTCAAGCCAGTGTTCTTCAAACTTTTTTTTCCATTTGATTTTATATACCTTCCTCACGACCCAGAACATCTATCCTATCTTACTTCTGTTTATTCTATTTATACATTATGGAAATTGATTCATACATAAACCCACCCACAGACGCACACACAATCATTATCAATTTTGAATTATTGTTCATATACCTGTTTATGATATAGCGAATCACTGGATAAGAACTTGCGACCTAGATTTTGGTCCTGACTCGTAAACAATTTAAGTCATCTGAACCCAAATATTTTTCTTCTGGCGCGTATTATTATAAACATTTGATGTGTAAAGAGATATCTTAGAACCAGTCCACGTCCCGCACATTTCTCATCAGCATAAATTAGTCAGACATTGCTTAAGCGATTATAAATATTACATGATAAAAGAAAACATTTGCATTTTTCATCTTCTCTACGTACATTACTTGCTCTACTAATTATCTAGTTGAATTCTTACGATTACCTTCATGGTTCTTCACTTCTTTGTAGACGAGACAGTGTAATTAACGTACATGGTTCATCAAGATAACAAGAACATCTTACAAGTCTAGCACAAGCCTAGGCACTTCTAACACCTCCCTTCCCTGTACAGGCCAAACCACTGGGAGTCATCTACGAGCTACGAGTCTTCGTGGCCGACAATTTGGACGAAAAGCCTCACCGCCGCAACTCTGTATGTCTAGCAGTGAGGAAGGTGCAGTACTACCCTGCTGAAAAGTTCCTTCGCCAGCCTTCCACTCTCGCCACCAAGGGATTCACTTTCTCTTCCGGCAAGCTCAACATGGAGATGGCGCTGGACAGGGAACTCTACTACCACGGTCAACAAGTCTCTCCTACGATTTCAATCAGCAACACAAGCTCCAAGACAGTGAAAAAGATCAAGATGTCTGTAATACAGCACGTTGAGTTGACCATGACTAACACCCATTTCGATCGTGAGGTGTGTTGCTCTCTCTCTCTCTCTCTCTCTCTCTCTCTCTCTCTGCTGTAAATTCACTCGTTAGAACAATATGATCTATAAATCCGAGAATATTTCAACATTGTACGTTGAACTTTATCTCAGCCTCCTGTTACAGATTCTAAAAACTTCAATATATATAGATAAAAAGTGTCGCCTAAGGAGCATTTCAAATTGTGTGGTTTATCACCGCATCCAAATTTGACCGTGGCCGGACAAAACAGTTGAAAGTGCGTATGTCCCTCTTCACACTGTGGGTCCGGCCCCAAATGCATTTATAGCATCCCACTTGTATCCGTGCGCGGTGGCAGTAGGCTTTAAATTTAAATAGAAGTCTTCACCCTGTGCGGTTTGTAGCCACACAGTGTAGTGTGACAAATATAAAATTATCTAGTGCACTTCCTTTAAGACTAAGACACAACGAAAAATTGCCCTGCTGTGTCCGGGCACGGACTACATTTAGACACGGCAAGGAACCGCATAATGTGAAAGGCAACTAACGCCTCTTTCATCTCCTTTCATTTTTCTCATCGTTTAGTTTGATAGTGTCCAGCGCTATCTTACAAATCTCTTCAAATTCTTCAACTAATGTTTCTTTTTACTGTCCAGGTGGCAAGTTTCCAGACCCAGGAGGGCTGTCCCATCATGCCTGGCGCACACTTCCACAAGACCTTCGCCATCCTCCCATTGGCCAGCAACGCCAAGCACTTCGGAGTGGCTCTCGACGGCAAGACTAAGGTGGGTAATGATTCTGTTCTTAAAGCAGATTTCGTACTGTTTAATCTAACTGGACTTGATTTAAATGACGAGTGCAGTGGATGATTAAGATACTGAGACTTTCACGTCAATACAAATGGTAAATTTTGAAGAAACTTGGAGACAAATCGTGCTCCTTAACTCAAACAAACAAATTGTATATTACTCACATCTTTCTGGAAAGAACTACGGAGAAAATGGGACATTGATCTGAGCTAATCATAACCTAACATAACCTGACGACGTGCATGTATATAGGTAATCATTCTCTTCATAAAATAGGTTTCGTGCTTTCTGATTTAACTTGTCATGACTTAACCAAATCGGATCTACCATAATGTAACTTAATCTAGAAATATGAATGCCCTTCTTTTAACATTGGAAACGCTTCTATTCTTTTTGGTTTACATAAGTTTATTTTGCTTGTTTTCTTTCTTTCTTTATCTCCTTTTATGCAAAAATGGCATTTGCAAAGAACAATAAAAGAACAAGAAAAAAGCCCTGCGGTACCATTAGTAAAAGAAATGTCAAAAGGATCATCAAATTATTTTTGAATAGTTTAAGTCACGAGAAGAAAGAAATATAAAAGCAGGCAGGGAGTCCCAGAGTTTACAATTTTGTTGAGAGAGAGAGAGAGAGAGAGAGAGAGAGAGAGAGAGAGAGAGAGAGAGAGAGAGAGAGAGAGAGAGAGAGAGAGAGAGAGAGAGAGAGAGAGAGAGAGAGAGAGAGAGAGAGAGAGAGAGCAACAGCATAGGTCATATTAAGGTGCCACTCCATAACCTCGTTCTTTTGTCGCCAAAGATTAAGGACGAGAGAAATTAATTACTCAGGATGAAGTAATGAGACAGAGAGACTTCGTCAGTAAATAATGTAGAAAATGAAGAAATATATATAAGTAAACTAAGGAACCTGGAAGAAAAAAAAAAAAAACGTTAAAAGGATAAAAAAAAAAAAAAATGAAAATATTGAAAAAAAAACTATATGTACTGAATTTACACTCTTTTCTTTTTGCCAACAAAATAATGAACTACCTGAGTGCTAATTAGTTCTTGAACTGCAGGATGACACCTGAAAAAAAAATTGACGTGATCCAAATTTAAACTGCAGATACTAATAACAATAATGATAATAATAATAATAATAATAATAATAATAATAATGATAATAATAATAATAATAATAATAAGAATGATAATAATAATAATAATAATAATAATAATAATAATAATAATTACTGGAGCATTTATTTGTTATACCTAGGTGTCTTTTTAAATTATACCCTAGACCAGTATTTCCCAACCTATTGTGGTTGCATCCCTATATACAAACTTAACCTGGAGTAGCGATCTTAATTGTAATAATAAATCCAACCACTTCATGTTGCAGTCATTGTATTGTACATGAAAACTATTCGTCCTACGAGTGGAATTGCACGTGTATAGATATTCTATGACCGCGCGTCTTTTGTTACTGTGTCCAGTAGAATCTTTACCTTGTCCTATTAATGTAAATCAGTTACATCAATCAAAATAGAAATGTGAAAAGTTGTGAATTATTAGGATATATTTTTGAAAGACCCACTGGTGACCTTCAGAAATATCCTCGCGATCCTAATTTGGGTCGCGACCCTTGGGTTGGGAACCACTGCCCTGGACAGTCCATGGCTATCGGAGCGTTGAGTGGTAAGGTAGTTTGCTCGATAAGTCTTCTGGTAAAGAGAGAAGTAAAAATCTATCATACAAGAGCCTGCAGAAGGACATCTGATTAAGAGAGGTCAACAAATTAACCTGGACATACCTTCAGTGAATGTAATAAGATGCAATGGGCAAGAACACACGGCGCCAACATCTGACGCTTAGGGAAGCGGCGATATGAAAAAGAGTAACTGTTATGATAGGTAATTGGTGATAACTTATGATGTCATAGTGTAACGACCCGTCTCGTCCAGCAGCAGATGTGAAATAAGCCTTTGTAGCAACTCCCAATGTTCTGGACCGCACTTTTACATTAAATATTTAAGTATCTTATTTTGTACTACTTCTAATAGGTTAATGTGATGGGTAGTTGTAATTTTAAGAATGTTCGCATGATTTTCAGTGTAGCACGAATGCTGCATCAACAGTGAGGAAAATATTTATGGTAATGTGACTAATCATCCCTTTGGTCATAGAAAGTGGTCCTTATGAAAGCCAAAAACATCTTGAAATAATGGCCCAGTTATTCATTAGGCTCCCTATTTACTGATGGTTGTATTGTTGTTGTTGTTGACTGGGAGTAATTATACCTACACTTGTTATTCTTTCCAGGATAGCGACGCCAACCTGGCCTCAAGCACGGTGCGTCGGGATCAGTCTGACAATCTGGGCATCATGGTCACTTATAGCGTACAGGTGGAACTGGAGTGCGGTGCCATCGCTGGGACCCTCACCGCCTCCTTGCCCTTCAAACTCATGCACCCCGCGCCTGGTAAGACACTCTTCCTATTCACTCATCTTTAAAAGAAAAGCTTGGGCTTAATCCTATCGACTGCACAAGGGTCATTAAGGCAGACATGTCAGCTTGTGGCCAATCCTTAGCTGGGATTGAAGAGATAACACCACCAATCTCACCAAGTAACTACCGTGGATCAGGATCGAACTCATCTTTATCAAGAGTTCACCAGTATTTCCATTCCTTCATCCACTTCATGATAAACTTTGATGACCTTTGCTTGTTCGTCTTTTCACTTGATACATTCCATTAAAGAATCTCATGAAAGCCGCAAAAAAAAAAAAAAAAAAAAAAAGTACTTATTTGGGAACGCTAATTGAACAGACCTTTCACTTTTTTTGTATCCTTGGTCAGTCTCCTTCACGCTTAGACTCCATTCTTATACAGTCATCAATCGTTCGTCCATGATGAGTGAGTCAACATCACTTATAAATCATCAATTCCTTGCTTGTTTCACCATTTTATGCACCACCCATAGGTATTCACAGACATCACACCCTCTCTAGTCCCCATATCAAGTTACCATTACCACACCTGACACCATCACAATCCCACTTTGCGTCTGGACTCGCTTACCCCTCTGACGTGCTGGTAAAATTTATAGAATTAGTCCCCCTTGTATTGTGTCGTTTTCTCTCACACTACTTCTATGATTCTCTCTTGATAGGAGTAACATGTGCAATCTTAAAACACACACACACACACACACACACACACACACACACACACACACACACACACACACTCTCTCTCTCTCTCTCTCTCTCTCTCTCCGTAATATTGTAGTTTATAATGAAGAATGCAGTTGAATGAAAAAAAAAAATAGATTAAGTTACTAGTCAATTAATCTATTTTTTTTCATTCAACTGCATTCTTCATTATAAACTACAATATTACGGAGAGAGAGAGAGAGAGAGAGAGAGAGAGAGAGAGAGAGAGAGAGAGAGAGAGAGTGTGTGTGTGTGTGTGTGTGTGTGATCACTCAGAAGTGATTATTAATTCTAAATAATAAGTTACTAGTCAATTATTATTTAGAATTAATAATCACTTCTGAGTTCTCTTCTTCCTCCTCCTCAGGCTCAGTGAACATCGATAGGGATGACGGGATCGAGTTCGAGGATTTCAGTCGCCTACGCAGGGGCATGAGTGTTGACCAGAACCTGGACTGAACACCCATCCATCAGCCATCCTGAAAACCTCATTAATCCCTCTTCGGCAGCACCACATTCATGCCTGCATTCCTCTGAGCCACAACATCAATATCAGTGACAGATTTATACAAGTACTCGCCATCTTCCTCGTCCTCTTCCACCATCTAGCTTAGGTCTTGGTCTTCAGCATCACCGCCACCATTGCAAACATCACCAATCCTTTCACCACACCACACCACACTATACTACACTCTTGTGCGAACGAACGATCACACACCGAACTTTCATATGTTTTACGAAGAAGTTGGACTTAGGTTGCTGAAGCGCTTTGGTGGATTTTCTTCTCCATCATCCCTCCATCCCGTTTCTCTCTCTCTCTCTCTCTCTCTCTCTCTCTCTCTCTCTCTCTCTCTCTCTCTTTCTTATAACAGTAATTCTTCTATTAATATTCTCCAACGTTTCAGCTCTTTCTCTCGACAACTTCTAATAAACTCTAGTGAACGTTTTTTTTTTTTTCTGATTTTTAAGAGTCTGACAGATTTCATGACTCATGTAGTAACAGCAAAGAATATTTATGACAATCCTACTCATGCTTTCGAAAGTAATAATCATGGGAGTCCAGAGTATTTAGAAGTACTGGATCTTACACTATTCACTATAATCTTACTGTTCTGTTGTTATAATGTTAGTATGCTATTGGCACACATGTTACAGATGTACTGCCTTCTACATTTGGGCATTGGCATGATATATGGGTGTAATACATAAATTGTGATGAATAAATCTCAAGTAAAATGTTCAACAGTTAACTACATACCTCTTATTTCAGTTGTTATTGTTGTTGTTGTTGTCTTTATCTTCCTCATTTATTGTCATTATTACTATTGCTGTCATTATCATTATCATTATGATGGTAATAATGATAAAAATAATAATAGTAATAATTATAAGTAGGAAAGCAATAACTAAGGTAGCTACGAGCAGCATCTTTAATGGGCCAAACGTTTCGACATTTCATCTTATGTCATCATCAGTGGTATAAAATAAAATAAAACGATAAAACAAATATAAGTATAATCTTGCAAAATTCCTGGTTCCCATTCTTAGGCCATACACTACTAATAACTATACTGTAAAAAATTCTCATGAACTGTCTCAATCCCTTTCGAACTACAGACTACCAGATTCGTGTTTTATGGTTAGCTATGATGTTCAGTCACTTTTTACTAACATTCCACTGGATGAGACGATAGATATATGTGTAAACTCTGTGTTCTCAGGTCTGGACATTTTTAAAAATATGACAAAATCGCTATTTACGAATCTACTACGTGTTTGTGTTAAGGATAATCTATTTGTGTTTAACAATGAATTATATAAACAAACAGACGGCGTGGCGATGGGCTCACCACTCGGACCCACCTTCGCTAACATCTTCCTTTGTTACCACGAACGAAACTGGCTCGATGATTGTCCTATCGCTTTCAAACCTATGTCATATATACGATATGTTGATGATACGTTGGTGTTTTTTAAGGAAGCATCACATGCAGACCATTTCCTACATTACCTTAACTCACAACATGACAATATCAAGTTCACTATGGAATCTGAAATAGACTCACAAATCCCCTTCCTTGACCTAAACATCACAAAAATCAATGGTAGACTTTCCACCTCTATTTATCGTAAACCTACATTTTCTGGCCTCGGTATTAGTTTTTCAGCTTTTGCAGTTTCCGGTTCAAAATCAATTCAGTCCGTACCCTCTTACACCGTGCCTTTGCTCTGTCTTCTTCTTACCTAAATTTCCATAATGAAGTTACTTTCCTAAAGGATTTTTCTATAACAATGGCTTCACCACCAACCTGTTTGAGAAAACTCTGAATAACTTTCTCCAAAGTAAATACCTTCTTAAACATCCAATTACCACTGTTGCCAAAGAAACAATCTATTTACGTATTCCATTTTTAGGTGAGGTTTCCAAGAAATTAGAAAGGGTCTATATGAAAAACTTACAAAATATTATCCTGATAAACATTTTCGTATTGTGTCTACAAATAGTCTATGTATAGGTAGTTTTTTCCTCTTTAAGGACACTCTGCCAACTGCCTTACGCTCGTCGGCTGTTTATTGTTTCACTTGTCCCAGCTGCCAGGCTGAGTATGTGGGTAGCACCTTGCGCTCACTTATAAACCGAGCCAGCGAGCATTTAGGCCAGTCTGCCAGAACAGGGCGCCCGCTACACAACGCCCCATTTTCCGCGATACGGGACCACTGCCTCTCATGTAAGGTTCAACCTAATCTCAGTCATTTCCGTATCCTCGCCACCTGTAATAGAAACAGTTTAAGAATACTGGAATCCCTATATATTTCCCAAGTAAAGCCATCCCTCAACAATACTCTGTCAGCATAACCACTTATGATAGTGTGAATTTTTACCATTGTAATTCTTTTATACTTATATTTGTTTTATCGTTTTATTTTATTTTAGACCACTGATGATGACATAAGATGAAATGTCGAAACGTTTGGCCCATTAAAGATGCTGCTCGTAGCTACCTTAGTTATTGCTTTCCTACTGAAAATACGATTTCCCAGAAATCAACCTGTTTCGGATAATAATTATAATAATAATAATAATAATAATAATAATATTAATAATAATAATAATTATTATTATTATTATTATTATTATAACAACAACAAGAAAAAAAAATTATCATAATTATCATTATTATTATTATTATTATTATTATTATTACTATTATCATTATTATTATTATTATTTTTATTCTTATCATCATCATCATCATCATCAAAATAATAATAATAATAATAACAATAATAATAATAATGATAATAATAATAATAATAATAATAATAATGATTATAGTAATAATTCTTCTTCTTCTTCTTCTTCTTCTTCTTCTTCTTCTTCTTCTTCTTCTTCTTCTTCTTCTTCTTCTTCTTCTTCTTCTTCTTCTTCTTCTTCTTCTTCTTCTTCTTCTTCTTCTTCTTCTTCTTCTTCTTCTTCTTCTTCTTCTTCTTCTTCTTCTTCTTCTTCTTCTTCTTCTTCTTCTTCTTCTTCTTCTTCTTCTTCTTCTTCTTCTTCTTCTTCTTCTTCTTCTTCTTCTTCTTCTTCTTCTTCTTCTTCTTCTTCTTCTTCTTCTTCTTCTTCTTCTTCTTCTTCTTCTTCTTCTTCTTCTTCTTCTTCTTCTTCTTCTTCTTCTTCTTCTTCTTCTTCTTCTTCTTCTTCTTCTTCTTCTTCTTCTTCTTCTTCTTCTTCTTCTTCTTCTTCTTCTTCTTCTTCTTCTTCTTCTTCTTCTTCTTCTTCTTCTTCTTCTTCTTCTTCTTCTTCTTCTTCTTCTTCTTCTTCTTCTTCTTCTTCTTCTTCTTCTTCTTCTTCTTCTTCTTCTTCTTCTTCTTCTTCTTCTTATTGTCATTATTGACAATCTTATTATTATTATTATTATTATTATTATTATTGTCATTATTGACAATCTTATTATTATTATTATTATTATTATTATTATTATTGTCATTATTGTCATTATTGCTATTATTATTATTACCAAAATCTTTCATACTAAAATCATTTATGTTCCATCTCCTCTTCGAGACTTCTGGTATCTGGCCAAAGACATCTCCAATAATTCTACTTTTTCATTTTTCCTTCCTAATGGCACCACTGCCATCACATTTGTCTCTAAACCTGAATACTTCTATCAAACCTTTGCTGTTTACTTTACCTTGGATGATTCTGGGCTTGTCCCTCCCTCTCTTAATCTCTCTATTTCATACCTTCGATCAAAATTCTTCGCAATAAGGTTTTCATAATATTGTTTTCCATGGCACTAGTTCTATTCCAGACCAATTCTGCTCTGGATCAGTTCAGGGGGTGCTGTGAACCTTATATTAAAGATAGTTGTGATCTCGCTGAGTGTTTCCCTTTGTGTCTCACAACTCAAAGGGACAGTCACAGCCGGTCCTCTAAAGACAACTCTCTTCCTTCTCACAAAATTACATGCACTTACTACACACACTTCCGTCATTCAAAATGAATAAAAATGGCGACTCCTAATCCAGCTTCGGAGTTCAATTCTGGGGAGGGGCCCAGAAGTATCCCCAGGTCGAACTGCCCAAAATGTCTTAACACCTCCTTCAGCTTTTTTTTTCATTAATTTCTGTAACATTCGCATTCTTAGATGGAATTTTCAATTTCTAGAACACCACCTCTCCTCTACTAAACCTCATCTTCTTTTCCTCACCGAAACACAGCTGTCTGAGGCAATTGACAGTAGCCCCTTTTCTGTTCCCTCCTACTTTCTCTATGCTCATTTTCGTTCCAAAGCTGGGTGTTGCGTCTATGTGCGCAAAGACTTAACTTGCTCTCGTGCCCACGCTCTTTAATCTTCCGAGTTTTCCACCATCTGGCTTCGACTCAATAATCACTCTCTAACTAAATTGATCTGTGTTGTCTATCTCTCCCTTAATTCCTCTGACTATAGTAAATTCATTGAATTTTCAACTTCAAAAGTGGAGCATATTCTACTCTTCTATCCTTTCGCGGAGATCTCCATCTTTGGATATTTTAATGTTCACCACCAACTTTGGCTCTCTTCTCCCTTCACTGACCATCCTGGTGAACTAGCCTCAACTTTGCTATCCTCCACGACCTAGAGCAATTGGTGCAACACTCTACCCGTATTCTTAACCGTCTTGGAGATACACTCAACATTCTTGATCTTTCCTTTACCTCTAATCTTTCTGCTTATGCTGTTACCCTGTCTTCTCCGTTGGGTTCCTCCGATCACAATCTCATATCTGTATTTTGTCCTATTTTTCCAATCCCTCCTCAGGATACCCCAAAGTGGAGGTGCCTCTGGTGTTTTGCCTCTGCCAGCTGGGAGGACCTGAGGAGCCATAATGCTGATTTTCCCTGGAACTGATTACTGTTTCCGTGTCAGAGACCCATCTCGGTGTGCTGAACGCATAACAGAGTTAAAAGTGTTTGGTATGGAGGCGTATATTCCCCATTATTTTTCACAACCTAAACCTTCTAAACCTTGGTTTGACACAGACTGTTCTAGTGCTATACATGAGAGAAAAGTTGCCCACAAAAGGTACTTGAGCCTGAATCTCATGCACTTTATATTTCTGCCCGGAATCATGCCAAGTCTGTTATTCAACTTGCCAAACACTCCTTAATAAATAGAAAATATCAGAATCTTTCAAACTCCAACACCAACTCGAGATTTCTGGCACCTGGTTAAAAACATTTCCAGTAACTTTACTTCTTCATCTTTCCCTCCTTTATCTCATCCTGATGGCACCACTGACATCATATCTGTCTCTAAAGCTGAACTCTTCTTTCAAGCTTTTGCTAACAACTCCACCTTGGATGATTCTGGGCTTGTTCCTCCCTCTCCTACTGCCTCTGATTGTTTCATGTCTACAATCAAAGTTCTTCATAATGATGTTTTCCATGCCCTCGCTGGCCTAAACCCTCAGAAGGCTTATGGACCTGATGGGGTCCCTCCTGTTGTTCTCAAAAATTGTACTTCCGTGCTTGTACCTTGCCTGGCTAAGCTCTTTCAACTATGTCTATCGACTGGTATGCTTTCCTTCTTGCTGGAAGTTTGTTTACAATCAGCCTGTTCCTAAAAATAGTGATCGTCTTAATCCCTTAAACTACCATCCTATGGCTTTGCTTTTTTACTTATTTAAAGTTTTTGAATCTATCTTCAATAGTAAGATTCTCAAACATCTGTCACCTCACAGTCTTCTATCTGCTCACCAGTATGGCTTCCGTCAAGGTCGCTCTACTAGTGATCTTCTGGCTTTCCTTTCTGAGTCTTGGTCATCTTCTTTTAGAGATTTCGGTTAAACTTTTACTGATGGGCTAGACATATCAAAAGCTTTTGATAGAGTCTGGAGAGCCTTGATTTCAAAACTGCCCTCCTACGGTTTCTGTCTCACTCTCTGCAACTTTATCTCGTTTCCTTTCCGACCGTTCTATTGCAGCCGTGGTAGATGGCCACTTTTCTTCTCCTAAATCTATTAACAGTGGTGTTTCTTAGGACTCTGCCCTGTCATTTATTCTTTTTCTGTTATTCATTAATGATCTTAACCAAACTTCTTGCCCTATCCACTCCTACACTAATGATACCATCCCACACTTTTCCACGTCTTTTCAGAGACAGACAACTCTTCAAGAAATCAGCAGATCGCGCTGGGATACCACAGAACGACTGACTTCTGATCTTTCTAAGTTTTCTGATAGGGCAAAGAGAAAATTTAGTGTCGTTTAATGCCTCAAAATCTCAATTCCTCCATCTATCAACTCGACACAACCTTCCACACAACTGACCCATCTTCAATTTCAATCAGCTGTCCCGATTTTCTAAAATGAATAGGTTCGGTCTGTCCTTCACTCATAATGCAAACTGGAAACTTCGCATCTCATCTCTTGCTTAAACAACTTTTATGAAGTTAGGCGTTCTAAGGCGTATTCTCCAGTTTTTCTCGCCCCTCCAACTGCTAACTCTGTACAAGGCCCTTATCAGTCATTGTATGGAGTATTCTTCGCATGTTTGGTGGGGTTCCATTCACACAGTTTTGTTAGAGTGGAATCAAAAGGTTTTCGTGTCATCAACACTTCTTCTCTGACTGACAGTCTTTAGTCTCTTTCTCACCACCGTAATGCTGCATCTTTTGCTATCTTTCATCGTTATTTTAATAATAACTACTCTATTGATCTTGCTAACTGCACGCCTCTCATCCTCCTGCGGCCTCGCTGCACAAGGCTTTCTTCTTCCTCTCACCCCTATTCTATTGTTCTGAAAAATTGTGCCTACGTGCTTGCAGCTTTCCTAGCCAAACTCTTCCGTCTCTGTCTATCGACTTCTACCTTTCATTCTTACTGGAAGTTTGCCTACATTCAGCCTATTCCTAAAAAGGATGATCATTCTAATCCCTCCAACTATTCCCATACAGCTTTAATCTCTTGCTTGTCTAAAGTCTGAATCTATCCTCAATAAGAATGGAAGATTCTTTAGCATCTGTCACTTCACAATCTTCTGTTTGATCGTCAGTAGAGCTTCCATAAAATTCGCTCTACTAGTGAGTCTTGGTTATTCTCTTTTAGAGATTTTGGTGAAATTTTTGCTGTTGCCTTAGAGATATGAAAAGCTTTTGACAGAGACTGGCACAAAGATATGATCTCAAAACTACTCTCCTATAGTTTCTATCCTTCTCTCAGCAACTCTATTTCAAGTTTATTTCCTCCGACTGTTCTATTGCTGCTGTGGTAGACGGCCACTGTTCTAAATCTATTAGCAGTGGTGTTCCTTAGGATTCTCTTCTGTCACCCACTCTATTCCTGTTATGCTACTGTCACACATTCACTTATGTGAGCCAAGTATCCTCCCGTATGTAGAATTTTGCCCATAAGTGGAGATCCGTGGCCATAATTTACCCTCACCACCAAAAAAGAAAAAAAAAAAAAATGTCACTGAGCGATCTAACAGGTGCTTGCGCGGTCAGAAACACGTAGAGTGCACGTACGTACACGTATGTACTGTACGTGCGAAGCAGCCGATGCACGCAGGGCATATGGTTTGCTTACCAGGATAAAGATCATGCCTCAACCAGCACCACGTGCCAGTGCCCGTACGATACTGGTATGTGCTCGTACGATACTGGTATGCGGCACGCAGTACCTGCACAGTATAACGAACAACGTGGCGAATACCTGCCATGTACTACATATTTGACAACCACATCTCCCAGGGAATCAGTTGCTGCAGAACTTTCGGAGAGTCAACAATGCCCCCTGCGCACCATGGACGCATTCGCTCCCATCAGGGAGGTCTTGACGCCGGAGAACATGTACAACGATTTATTTTCATTTATCGTTGTATTTTATTCATATGTATACCTGTATTTGTTGATTCTCTTAGTATAAATTACAATTTTTTATTTACAACTCAATCTCTATTGGTATGTTATGGCTATTATTTTATATGCACATCATAGATTATATACATTCCATTTGCTTTTTGCTATTATTATCTAAAGTCACATAAAGGCTATCAAACAATAGTCTATTTTCAGTATCTTCAGTATTGTTATTTCCATATTTCACCTTCCATATTTCATTCTTTCTTTTCATTGTACTCCTTTCAATTGTATACCTGTGTTTGTTACTTCTCTCAGTATTTTTTTTTTCTTTTTTTTTTTTACGGTAAGGCACACTTGAAGAGTGTATGGGAAACGCTGTTCAGCTTCCGCCCATTAGTGGCGCAGCCAATTTTATTTATAGTGGTACCCATATTAGGGCCCATATCACCGCCCAAGCTCATCTTGGGTGTAACCACCTAGAACCTGGGTATCATGGTGATATGTAGGTAACTTTAAACCACTCGACAAATGGCAAAGTGTTTTAAGGCTGTACGTGGTGGGATTCGAACCTACGCGTGGACAAATTGCAAAAATTGTTTATATAATTTTCTAGTTTTATATTAATTACAATACTTTATATTATTTGCATTGCATTTGCATACTGCTCTTGTTAGTAAAAGTCACATAAAGGGTATGAAAACCAAGTTGTATAAATGCACATTTCAATCTTTATCTGCAAATTGGCTCATGTCAAAACACTGACAGACAAGTAACATAATTCTAAATACATACATCATAATATTATACAAAGTGACGCACAGAGAAACAACAAACATGTTAAGACAGCATGCACACGCCGACAAACAGACAAAAGATTGCTTACTGCTGGGAGCGATGGAGTGGTGCGTGGAGTTCTGTCACGCAGGCAGGCAGTACGTGACCTGTCGACGCATGGTCCACGCACAGATTTCATATGCCTAAAACTACGTGGGTGCACAGTGGCGGAAACGATTGGGTAGCGTGGGTTGGCGCGAAACCTCAGGTGTTGCGTGCGTGGCAAGGCAGTGCGAAGACCCTAGCGAGGCTCCGGCGTGGTAAGTCGTGTTATGGGGGTGGATACACTTCCTGTACCATCCACGTACGGAGCACGTGGTGCGGCTAATCGCGCGTATATTGATAGTTTGACATGGACACCGCGGTATATTTAGAACATGTTCCAAGGATACCGCGCCACGCGATGTGCAGTACGTGGCTCCCACACGCAATCCCCAAGTACTACCAAGTATGTTTCTCGCACCATGAGGGTGTTACGTGGTTTTTACGAGGTCCTTGCCGTATGGAAAAAATTCTACATACGTGAGGATACGTGGCTCACATACGTGAATGTGTGACAGTAGCATTATTCATTAAATTTCTTCCACTATCCATTCCTACGCTGATATCACTCTACACTTTTCCACGTCTTTTCAGAGACTACTAACTCTTCAGGAAGTTAACAGATCCCGCAGGAACCTCACAGAAGGCATGACTTCTAACTTTTCTAAGATTTCCGATTGGGTCAGAGGATATTTAGTTGTGTTCAGTGCCTCAATAAACTCAATCCTCCATCTATCAACTCGACACAACCTTCCAGACAACTATCCCCTCTTCTTCAATGACACTCAAGTGTCCCCTGTTCTCTACTGAATATCCTCGGTTTAATCCTTTACATATATTCTAAAGTCTGTATCATACGGTCACTCTTTTCCTGCGAAATCGCGTCATGTGATAGCTTGTTCGACGAGACGTCGCGGTAAATAATAGCACACGGCATTTCAAGAAAGACAGCTACAACGCCACGCGCGGCAGCAGGACAACAAAGCAAACACAGCACAACAAGCGAAATCACCAAGCATGGATGCCATTAACCGAACTATTTTAGCAGTGGGAGTCTGTACTTCCTTTGCAAGAAGAAGAATGAGTAAAGCAACAGAGTAATAGGAGGATGAGGACACGAAAATGGTTAGCTACAAGAGAAAAAAGCAGCCAGTTTAGCAGGTTGCTGTCTCTAGAAGATGAGGAAGTATAATTGGGATGCGAAGTGTTCCACAGTGGTGGTTGGTCCAGAACCAAGTCAATCAGTGTGTGTTCCACCTGTCTTCGCCATGTAATGCAGCAGCCGATAATCTCTTGGTTTGATTTGAGGCGGTACTGCAGTGGTATATAGGTGAAAGTAGAATGTAAACGAATTACGATACCAAATCAATATTCCATGCTCATATTTAATCGTTAAATTCGGTATATGTACTATATAAGATGAAGGGATAAAATTTTCATAATCAAGTAGTGATACCTAAAACCAATTACATGATAATATACTACAGTATTATATTTATTACAGAATTTTCATTACAGATTTTCAACGACTTTCTCGAAATCACAGGAAATCCGCGAAAGTTTTCGATAGTTTCCGTGGACGGCGCATCGAGCGAAATCTCCCTTCTTTTGCGACATATCGTCGAAAATGATGTCGCATGATACGATGTCGCAGGAAAAAGTGCCCGTGTGATACTCGCTTAGACTGGAAACTTTACATCTCATCTCTTACTAAAACAGCTTCTATGAAGTTAGGCTTTCTGAGGCGTTTTCCTCACCCCCCAGTGCTAACTCTGTACAAGGGCCTTATCTGTCTATGTACTCGTATGGCAGGGTGTTCAACTCACACAGTTTTATTAGATAGGGTGGAATCAAAAGCTTTTCGTCTTATCAACTCCTATCTTCTGACTGACTGTCTTCAGCTCTTTCTCACGGCTGGAAAGTTTCATCTTTTATTTCTTACCACTTTTTTTCATGGTGTATCTCCTCTTTTGATATTACTAACTGCATGCCTCCCTTCCTCCTGCGGCCTTGCTATACAAGG
>NC_059279.1:11575764-11588264 GCF_017591435.1 Portunus trituberculatus | reverse complement strand
ATATATATATATATATATATATATATATATATATATATATATATATATATATATATATATATATATATATATATATATATATATATATATATATATATATATATATATATATATATATATATATATATATATATATATATATATATATATATATATATATATATATATATATATATATATATATATATATATATATAAATGTTACTGAGAAGTACTGGATTTTCTACTGGCTTCCCTGTTTTCCTTGATATTTAACAAGACGAACTCATATATATATATATATATATATATATATATATATATATATATATATATATATATATATATATATATATATAAGATTCACTTTACCAAGTGACTTTTCGTCTCGCTCTTTCTCGTCAGAGAAACTCAAACCAACTTCGATGGTGAACGCCGTGAAGGAAATACGAAACATACTTTTGCATATAAAATCACATTTTTTTTTTTTATTAAAATAGATAAACAGAAACTATGAAATAACAGAAAGATAATTTGATACTCACTACCATCCATCCGTAAGACAAAAGTAGGGGGAAGGAATTTGGATAATTAGTCATTTTACAAATGAGTTGCTCAGCGTGTGATTGATGTGGTAAAGACGTGACTTTTATTGATGACGATGTCAGATCTCCTACTTGGAGGCTTACCTTGATATAGATCAGCTGACCATTCACCTCCCACACCGCTTATCCTTACTTAACACCTTATACTTATGTAGTTATGAATTATATTATAGACAAAATTCATTGGATGAAGAGAGAGCAGGACTCGGAATAGTGTTGAGCTGTTAAAAAGAAAATTCAGATTAAGTGTAGTTGAACAATCTGTAGTAAGGACACCTTATGCTACTTAGCACTCAGTAACTGACGAAAGTCAGTGGATTGATGATAATCGCCATGCAAACAGGGTTCGTGTTTTTCAGCAATCTGGGAAAAGTGAGGAGCGATCGTATTGTTTATAGGAAGTAGAAATAAGTAAGAATGAAATAGATTCACCCACGAAGAGTAAAATCAAATAAGATCAACGAAATATAAGAACACTCTAGCATAAGGAATCCTCAAAAAAAAAAAAAAAAAAAAGAAACGTCTCGTGGCAGTCCCGTATAAATTTTACATACTCATATTTACATCTCATCTATATCCATAATAATGTTACTTAATAGCTCCATTATACATTTACCATTAACAATCAAGTTTACTCCATTCATCTATCCATTCAATTAAAGAAACGATAAATTTCTTCTTTTTTTCAAATTTATCTTTTATCAAGCTTGATCTCATTACTTCTTGTCCTATTCTGATTACTCAAGTTAAGGATCAAGTCTATATCATCCTTGTTATCACTTATGTCCCTTACATAAATACTTCTATGAAAATTATGTATAAAAATATCATGCCGAACACGAAAATGAAAGCAGATACATTGTAATAGGAAATATAATAGTCTTTTACTCATGATTGCCAAAGGAAATTAGAAATAAAAAAGAAATCATCATTAAGTCTAGAAGAGATGAGAAGAAACAATAAGACGGAACAAAAACATACTATTCGCTCCTGAGTATATGAAGGTTTTCTTTCGACGACTGAATAACCACAACAGATACCGTTACCAAGGGACTGTCATGCTCGCTACTGGACAGAACTTCAAGACACAGTAAACCTAAAAGAGTAGCAAAACTAAACAACAAGAACGACAAAAAGACTAGGTGCAAAAATGTGTTCCATATAGGTGATATAAATAGATCAATTAGAACTTCCCATCTTCTCTCTGCCTGTTCCGATATGAAGACTTGGATTTATTTGTTAAGGACTCTTACGTCAAGACAATGATTAGATCGAACTTGGCTATTTATATATACAAGCGCAAGCTCAAAATACACACACACACACACACACACACACACACACACACCGCGTAGTGTAGTGGTTAGCACGCTCGACTCACAATCGAGAGGGCCGGGTTCGAGTCCCGGTAAGCGGCTAGGCAAATGGGCAAGCCTCTTAATGTGTAACCCCTGTTCACCTAGCAGTAAATAGATACGGAATGTAACTCGAGGGGTTGTGGCCTCGCTTTCCCGGTGTGTGTTGTGTGTTGATGTGGTCTCAGTCCTATCCGAAGATCGGTCTATGAGCTCTGAGCTCGCTCCGTAATGGGGAAGACTGGCTGGGTGACCATCAGGCGACCGAGGTAAATTACACACCGCGGCTTCCCACAAGACGCCAAGAAGCCTCCAGGTATGAGCATCTTGGCGACCCGTGGAAGCCCTAGCGAGGTCCCAGCGCCTAAATCTAGCCAAGTAAGCAGCTTACAAGGAGTCACATGGGGTCTGGTTGCCGGTGATCCTATTAGCTCGAGGTTAAATGGATTTGTGATGAGTATATATGCGGCATCTCGACACACTCTCGCTATCCCGCTGTTGTTCTTCGTTGAGCAAGCTTTACCAAGTGACTCTTCGTCTCGCTCTTTCTCGTCAGAGAAACTCAAACCAACTTCGATGGTGAACGCCGTGAAAGTCTTCAAGAAAACCGCCCCTAATGGTACGTACGAGATCCTCACATCCTAATTCCTCTTTAACTTTTAGTCCTTCCACTTCTCTTTCCTCTCCCTGCTGCTTTCCCGGAGTCCTTATTTTGGACTCATACAAGGACTGTTTTCAAAGGCCAGAGACTATTTTTCTCTTTGGTGTTTTCCAGCTGATAATGAATAATTTCTGCTAAACTGTCACTGTAATTATGTAAACACCCTTGAAAAACCTACTGACGTTCACTGAAGCTAGTTAAAAAAGTGGTTGGGATAGGACAGTGAAACGCTCTGAGAATGCTACTCTTGTGCTACTCCTGACAAAATTGTAGAGTTTTGGGGACAATGATAAACTCCGTCACTAAACAGAAATGCTAACAACACTGACAGAACAAACACACATCTGACTGAAATTGATATCTCATGTATGTATTCATACACACACGCAAACACACACACACACACACACACACACACACACACACACACCGGTAGCTCAGTGGTTAGAGCGCTGGCTTCACAAGCCCGAGGACCAGGGTTCGATTCCCCGGCCGGGTGGAGATATTTGGGTGTGTCTCCTTTCACGTGTAGCCCCTGTTCACTTAGCAGTGAGTAGGTACGGGATGTAAATCGTGGAGATGTGACCTTTTTGTCCCGGTGTGTGTTGTATGCCTGGCCTCAGGCCTATCCGAAGATCGGAAATAATGAGCTCTGAGCTCGTTCCGTAGGGTAACGTCTGGCTGTCTCGTCAGAGACTGCAGCATATCAAACAGTGAAACACACACGCACACACACACACACACACACACACACACACACACACACACACACACGCAAACACTAATGGGTAGATAATTGATTAACTGATCACATATTATATAGGTACACATAAATACGCGTACTCATAATGGTTCGTAAAAATTGATCTGACATGAAACACACTCTGTCAGCTCGTATTCATTGTGTATCTCGATCATCAACGTTCACTCAAAAGATAAATTATACCAGCAATACATAACACGCCACTTATTTCACTAAATTACCAAACGTGCCAAACATTGAAAACTAGCATTCATCCCCCTCAACAGAATGATAAAAAATTAGATAATATAAAAAAAAAATAATATAAAAATGGAAATCCTTACACGCCCACAAATCCAGAACTATCCACAACATAATAACTATTATCCAAGGCTAATTGCAAGTAGTCACACACACACACACACACACACACACCCGGTAGCTCAGTGGTTAGAGCGCTGGCTTCACAAGCCCGAGGACCAGGGTTCGATTCCCCGGCCGGGTGGAGATATTTGGGTGTGTCTCCTTTCACGTGTAGCCCCTGTTCACCTAGCAGTGAGTAGGTACGGGATGTAAATCGAGGAGTTGTGACCTTGTTGTCCCGGTGTGTGGTGTGTGTATGGTCTCAGGCCTATCCGAAGATCGGAAATAATGAGCTCTGAGCTCGTTCCGTAGGGTAACGTCTGGCTGTCTCGTCAGAGACTGCAGCAGATCAAACAGTGAAACACACACACACACACTCCCTCTCTCTCTCTCTCTCTCTCTCTCTCTCTCTAAGTAATCCATCCTCTTCCTCAACCTATAGGTAAGATCACCGCCTACTTGGGTCGTCGTGACTTCGTAGATAACACCGCCAGCACCGAACCCGTCGATGGCGTGGTAGTGTGCGACAATGACTACCTTCGTGGTCGCAAGGTCTTCGCGACCGTAAGTATACCACATCCCTTTCTTTCCTCTCTTTTTGCATGTGGTCTTGCTGCTGCGTCATTACGCTTTCTTTTCCGTTTATCTGATTTTTGTTGAGACGCTAAAATTCAATCAATTAATATGTCTGTCTAGTGCTGACTCTCATGTCAGTCGAGTTCCTTCCTTTGTTTCATAACATTGTTTATTACATTGCTTCTTATCTTTTATTCGCTTTCCCTCTCCATGTTTCCTTTCACTTCCCCTTCTATCCATGCAACATTTCTAATATAAGTATATTCTACCCCTTTGCATCACTCATGTCACTTTGAACACATTTTTTTTTTCTTTCATTCTATCGTCCCGATACTATAATTAATGTCACCTTTTTTTTCACCTGAGGACATATAAACATATCAACACTATCACTGTGAAAATAACTTGCTTAGTCTTTATTTTGAAATATCCAGCAAATCACCTTACTTTATGTAATATATCAGTTAATACAAATGCGAATAAACCTGCCTCTAATTTATATATGCCTCTAATGTATATATAAAAGTTTCAGTAGGAATGCAATGTCAGTTTGCCACACTTTTCTAAATAAGACAGGGATATCGGTATGTCAGCCAGAGAGCGGATGGGGGCATTATTCAATGACAAAATTACGTACTATGCTCGCGTGTATTGCTTCACTACGCCAACACATCATGATGTCTTCTATGCCAACGCCTGACTGTCACCACCCTTCCACCCCGATAATTCTCATTTACTATCCTTTCTATGACAACACTTCCCCATCACTACCCTATCCACACTTATACCTCCTTGTCAATACCTTTTCCACCTTAACACTTCTGAAAGACTGTCCTTTCCACGCTAACATCCTGTCACCACCCTTCCCATCCCAACACTTCTCGTTCACCAGCCTTTCCTGGCCAACATCTCCCCTTCAATACATTTTAACGCTAACTTCACGTCACCACCTTTTCTATGTCAACAACTCCCCTTCACCACCCTTTCCTCGTCAACTCCTCTCCTTTACCAGTCCCTGAACGGCTCTCCTCTGTCCCACCCTCAGGTTACGGTCACGTACCGTTTCGGTCGCGAGGAAGATGAGGTCATGGGCCTCAACTTCAGCAAGGAGATGCAGCTGGCCACACAGCAGATCTACCCGGCCGCCAACCAGGCCGAGCTGACCAGCGTGCAGGACCGCCTCATCAAGAAGCTCGGCGCTAATGCTTACCCCTTCGCCGTGACTCTTCCTGAGACTGCTCCCGCCTCCGTCCAACTCCACAGCGGGGATGAGGATTCTGTGAGTACCATGTTTTTTCTTCTATGTAAAAGAAGCTTGACCTTTTGCCACAAAATAAACTTAAAAGAGTAATGTAACATCCTTCTACGAAGCATCCAGGAAAAGAAAATTCATCTGGAGGACGTGGTAAATTGGCCATGAGAGGCTATACCCCGTCTGAACGGCGGTACTCTACTCGAATGTACTCAGGGTAAATTCGAGTCACACACACTATAGTGATCGGGATTTGAGTAGGTTTCGGTCAGCTTTGACATTCCTGTCACAATAATGAAATTTCATCTGGAAGACGTGGTGGCTACAATAATGAAAATAAATGTTCATTTTCCACGTCCAGACGCTGACCTTAAAAAAAATAATAGAAATATTATGTGCTAAATAACACGTTACAAAGCTTCTAGCAAAACTTGCAATAAGGTCACCTCCTCGACCCACTTATTGACACAGAAACAAACAAAAAAAAAAAAAACATCGTAAAAGGATGACAGCTGAAGGGCTTCACGTTTCTTGCCTTGAGTGTGGATGGTGAAACCTCCAAAGACCATCCTCACTGACAGGGCTTCATGGAGCCTCCCTCTTGTGGCATGTTACATGACTACGTGAAGCCCACATACACACAATGCTTCATCCTGCCGTGTTGAGTTTTAATCAGGGTTGAAGATTAAGAATACAAATATGAACATTCCGGCTTAACGCCCTCACAGCCAATGCCACGCCGAAGCATAACAAGCTTAAGGTAACACAGGCATGGAAATTATGGAGACAGATGTAAACGCTTTTTTCATAGAAAGAAAAAAAAAAAAAAACTCTAGCCAAGGGCAACAAAATTAAAGAATAAAGTCTCACTGGAAGAACCAGTCCCTACAGCATATAATATTAACATACCCTTCCTCATACCACTGACAAACACTGTCACGGCCTGGCATGGTAGCTTTAAATCAACACAGGCATGGAATTTAAAGAAGGAAGATATTAACACTATAATGCAGAAAACATTTTCTCCCACTCCCTCCCCGCCCCGTTACCTCCTTAACCATAATGTAATACGCTCCCTTCCCTTTCCTTCTAGGCCAAGCCCCTGGGAGTCATCTACGAGCTGCGGGTGTTCGTCGGCGACAACGCCGATGAGAAGCCTCACCGCCGCAACTCTGTTGCTCTGGCAGTGAGGAAGGTGCAGTTCTCCCCCGCCAGCGGGTCCAAGCGCCAGCCCTCCACCTTGGTGTCCAAGGGCTTCGCGCTATCCTCCGGCAAGCTCAACATGGAGGTAACGCTCGACAAGGAGATCTACTACCACGGGGAGCAGGTCAAGGCCAACTTGAGCATCAACAACGCC
Organism: Portunus trituberculatus; assembly: GCF_017591435.1. Lineage (NCBI taxonomy): Eukaryota > Metazoa > Arthropoda > Malacostraca > Decapoda > Portunidae > Portunus > Portunus trituberculatus. Next base: position 11,581,374 of record NC_059279.1, on the reverse strand, counting down.
TCCAAGAAGACGGTGAAGAACATCAAGTGCGCCGTGGTGCAGCACGTGGAGGTCACCATGACCAACAGCCAGTTCACTCGTGAGGTATGTACGTCACTCACACACAGTACAGTGGCCTACCACTGACCATGACAACGCCACCAACAACAACTACTACTACCTATATTACTACTACTACTGCTGCTACTACACTACTACTACTACTACTACTATCACTGCTGCTACTATTTCTACCACTACTACTACCACTACTACTATTACTACTACTATTATTACTACTATTACTACTACTACAACTGCTTCTACTACTACTTCTACTACTACTACTACTACTACTGCTACTATCACTGCTGCTGCCATTTCACCACCACTACTACCACTATTACTGCCACTATTACCACCACCACCACCACCACCACCACTGCTTCCACCACTACCACCACCACCACCACCACTGCTACCACCACCACTGCCACTACCACCACTGCACCACCACCACTGCACCACCACCACCACTGCCACCACCACCACCACTGCTGCTGCCACTGCACCACCACCACCACCACCACCACCACCACCACTGCTGCCACCACCACCACCACCACCGCTGCCACCACCACCACCACCACCACCGCTGCACCACCACCACCACCACCACTGCTCCACCACCACTGCACCACCACCACCACCACCACCACCACCACCACCACCCACCACCACCACCACCACCACCACCACTGCTGCTACCACCACCACCACCACCACCACCACCACTGCCACTGCTGCTGCTACCACCACCACTACTACTACTGCTTCTACTACTACTACTACTACTACTACTACACTTTTAATTCCAACTTTTGCAACAATCAGTGCTTAATTAAATACGGCTTAGCCTCCGTCGTAGTCTCCAGTGACGACGTCAAAAAGACGCACACAGGTTTCTCCATATTCTCCCTTTGCCTTCGTTTCCTCTCCGTCCTCTATAATGTCATGCCTCTCCCCCGCCAGGTGTCCTCTCTGGAATCCAAGGAGGGCTGCCCCATCACCCCTGGCAGCAACCTGGCCAAGGCCTTCACCCTCACCCCCCTCGCCTCCTCTAACAAGAACAAGAGTGGCATTGCTCTTGACGGCACCCTGAAGGTAGGTCACGACGAGAGAGAGAGAGAGAGAGAGAGAGAGAGAGAGAGAGAGAGAGAGAGAGAGAGAGAGGGAGAGAGAGAGAGAGAATCAGAAAGTCAAGCGGCAATTATCTGAACTTTGAACTGATTGCTATGATGATTCTTAATCTTATACTCTTTATCATCCTCATCATCAACGTCATTACTATCAGTGTTTCTCAAACATAATGCTAAATGACTACAATAGATTCAGTAATCACGCTGTTGGTTGTTAGCCAGTAAGGAGCTTTAAAAGATGATGAGACAAATGTATGGAAATGATAGTGGAATTTGGTAAGCAAGTTTCATATAAGGACTACCACGTATAGGCTGGCTGGCTTTCAATTTCTATTGTTTATGTATGTTCTTAGTAACATTATGATCATATATTAACATTGTACGTACACATAATGATATTCCGCTACATCCACAACGATTGCTCATAAATCCATCATCTCATCTAAATCTTCCCTTCGCACAGGACACTGACGCCAACCTGGCCTCCTCCACCCTGGTGGCCGCTGGCAAGAACCCCAACGATGCTCTTGGTATCGTTGTGTCCTACTCACTCAGGGTCAAGCTGAACTGTGGTGCCCTTGGCGGAGAACTGGTGGCTGACCTGCCCTTCAAGCTCCTTCACCCCGCTCCTGGTGGGTATATAGGCAAGCAGCAACTGTGTAGGCTAACAGGCAATGCATAAGCAACTTGACACTGTAAAGACATGCAGGAACTATGTATAAGCAACGAAGCAGTGTATATGCACAAGAGAACAGTATAGGGATGTGGAAGGCAGTTTATAGGTAGCAGCAGACCTGCGATTAGACAGGGACATACAGAATTAGGCTCCTTATGTCAAAACTTCTAATGAGGGAGAAAAGTTCATTGAAAGAAGCGAAATCGCAAAAGAAATTACATTACCTTCCTCCGTAACACACACACCATGAGTAACAGCACTATCTACCTTTCTCTCCATTCAGGCGCTGCCGTCAAGGCTCGCCCTGACGCTGGCTACACCGGTGGTGAGGACCTGGAGTTCGAGGACTTCGCCCGTCTGCGCCGCGGCCAGAGCGTCGACCAGGCCTAAGAGGCTTTTCACGACTCACCACGAACGAGCGAACGAACGACACGGGATTTTTACACTTCGACTTCGAACTCGACGTTGCAATGGGAAACTGATGCGTGTCCCTAAGCGACGACGCCGCAGTCCATGCACCGGATGCCCTCACGCCCTCCAAGCCCCCCGCATGCGCGCCTGCACGACATCCTAGGCTATGAAGGACGGGGGCGCGGGAGGGCAAGGTCTGTGCCCATTAGTGGATCGGACCAAGGGCAGCCGGTGCTAATTTCTGCTGAGTTATTTCTCGTCTTAGTTTATTTCTCTTCAGTTTGTTTGATTAAGTGTCAGTTCATGTTTACTCATTATCTTCTTTTCGTCTCGTTTTAGTTATATTACTTTTAATTCGTTGTTTTCTTGTTGTTGTTGTTGTTGCTATCATTTCGCCATGTCACCTTACTCTCAGCATTGCTTGTCGATGCTCAGCTCTTGTTCTACTTCGGCACTTTTCTGTGATTCAATTGGCTATTATATTTTATGTTATTAAAAAAAAACATATAAACAATGACTTTTCTATCATCTTTATGACTAATATTAATTACTACTACTACCACTACTACTATTACTACTACTACTACTAGTACTACAATTACTACCCTTAATCAGCAGGTTTCAGTGGTTCATTTGAAACAGCTGCTATTGACTTTATTTCCCTCATAGTCATCATGACTCATGATATGTCCTTGTCTGTGTGGATCACTCTAATTAAATTTGTAATTTTGGTTCTACAAAAAAAAAAAAAAAAAAAAAAAAAAATCAGCAAAACGTTTTCATGTTTTAAGCGATAATGGAACAAAATAGTAAAAGAAGCCAAATTCTCTACAACATTTTGTAATATTTCAAAATGAAACAGACTTTCACCATAGCTCAACATCTCGCTTCAAATAAACTAGTTACTAGTGGAACCTATCAATAACTTAATTCTTTAGTTTCTAATGTAAGAGGGACACTGACGAAGGACAACAAAAAAATGAAGAAAAATGACCCCCTTGAGTGCCAGTTCCTAAAGAGAGAAATGGATTAATAATTGAGAATAATGGTCAATTCTTACATTAGAGATATGGACAGAATAGGGGTGAGTAAAAGTAGAAAGCCATGTTCCGCGACGAAGAGGAGGGCAGGTATGTAATTAGCAAGATCAGAACAGTTAGAGTGAAAATAGAGGTAGAAGATAGCAGATGAGAGATATGAGAGAGATGAAAGAGAGGTTGAAGTCATTCAGTTAGAGGATAGGACGAAATGTTTTTTATACCACCCTATATTAAAGACACAAATTCCTCATTAGAGTGTAAACGACTCGGTTGAGATAAGCGTTTATCATCCTTTTTCCTTTTCGCCCCTTGATTTTCCGGGTTATTCTAAAGACAATTGGACATCCTTCAGATGGTTTATGTTTAATGCGCCGAGCTTCTCGCAATAAGACACAAGAATCATAGCAGAGCCATTTCAATGTCCGTCTCTGTAGGGGGCACTTTATCAATTCCTAAGTTAGATTGGGAATTAACCACAAAATTCACTGAACCCATTCCTGTAATGAAGAAACCCCAATATAATGCACGTAGCAGTTAAAGAAAGTTACCATCCACAATCTCCACCTTTTGCCACAGCTTCTTAGATGTTATAAGTTCAAGTCCATTTGTTCTTTAATTTATGTATGAATTATGATATATTGACAGTCGGGGCTTGGCAAGAGGGTCTTCTGCTCCCCCGCACTTCGCCACACCACATAACACAGTCCTGGTGAAAGGATTATCTTCTGTTGTAAATGTGTGTAATTAACCTCGGTCGTCTGCTGGTCACCCAGCCAGTCTTCCCCATTACGGAGCGAGCTCAGAGCTTATAGACCGATCTTCGGGTAGGACTGAGACTACATCACACACAACACACACCGGGAAAGCGAGGCCACAACCCCTCGAGCTATATCCCGTACCTATTTACTGTTAGGTATAGGTATAGGGGCCACACATTAAGAGGCTTGCCCATTTGCCTCGCCGCTCTCCGGGATTCGAACCCGGCCCTCTCGATTGTGAGTCGAGCGTGCTAACCACTACACTACGCGGTGTGTGTGTGTGTGTGTGTGTGTGTGTGTGTGTGTGTGTGTGTGTTCACCTCACCTCGGTCGTCTGCTGGTCACCCCCCCAGTCTTCCCCATTACAGAGCGAGCTCAGAGCTCATAGACCGATCTTCGGGTAGGACTGAGACCACAACACACTCCACACACCGGGAAAGCGAGGTCACAACCCTTCGAGTTACATCCCGTACCTATTTACTGCTAGGTGAACAGGGGCCACTCATTAAGAGGCTTGCCCATTTGCCTCGCCGCCCCGGGACTCGAACCCGGTCCTCTCGATTGTGAGTCGAGCGTGCTAACCACTACACTACGCGGTGTGTGTGTGTGTGTGTGTGTGTGTGTGTGTGTAATTCAGCACGGTCGTCTATTAGTTACCCAGCCAGCCTTCCCCATTACGGACGCGCTCAGAGCTCATAGACCATTGGGTGGGACTGAGACCAGAACACATTCCACACACCGGGAAGGCGAGGCCACAACCCTTTGAGTTACATCCCGTACCTAGTTGCTGTTAGATGAACAGGGGCTACACAGTAATGCTACGGTCACACTACAGCTTTTTTTTTACTACGACATCCCCGACGGACGAAGGAGGGCTGTCACCGGCAGCAATGACGTCATATTAACGGTTTTTGGTCTGTCATAAGTTAAGTCGTACGTTAACGATGCGTTATCGCACGATGTCATAAGTTGTCCCTGCTGTCATACGACATCGTAGAAGCATTACGACAATCGAGCGCTGCATTCTACTGTCGGGAAGCGAGTTACAACAAGCAAAGCCATTTCATCGGGCGTACGATGACGTACGATGACGTTATAGAGAGATACGATGTCGTACGTGCTGCTAACGACATCGTTCGACATCGAACGAGTCAAAAATCGTTTAAATACTGACTTACGACTGGTCTTTGAACATACGTTTGGCAGTAACGCACGAAAACGTTGTCGCTAGAATCGTCGTGACCAGTGTGATCGCTCGTGCGTTGTCGCCATTAAGAAGAAAAAAAAAAAGAAAAAAAAACTAAAACTAGGCCCAGTTTACACCGTGCCCTCAATATGGTTTATGCTGGGATCACACTACAGTTTTTTTTTTTTTTTACCACGGCGCCCCCCACGGTCGTAAAGGCCAGTTTTCTGCGATTGCGTACTACTGTCGTAACGATTGGGAGCATTTCAGTGCAAGTAGGACACGCAAAACGAAGGACGTCCACCTTCGTGAGGTTCTGAAGGAGGATGTTCACTCCTGGTGTCGGAGGCGGCTCCTCCAT
>NC_059279.1:11555764-11570764 GCF_017591435.1 Portunus trituberculatus | reverse complement strand
TATCCTTGACCAACTGGTGGATTTCAACATCAAAGGTAATTTATTGAAATGGATTAAGGGCTATCTTAACAACAGGACCTCCAGAGTGTATTTCAAAGGTGCTTACAGTACATCTCACGGCTTCGAATTAGGAACTCCTCAAGGGGGTGTGCTCAGCCCTTTCCTTTTCAACATATTAATGCATCGGCTACTTTCATTGCTACCCAACACTCCTGGAACTACCATTACATGTTATGCTGACGACATCTGCATTCACAGCTATTCAGCAGAGGACCTACAACATCATCTTGACTCCTTTTCCAGTGCAGCAGCTTCTTGTGGTCTTCTCATGTCACCTGATAAGAGCAGAATCTTTTCCCTGCGCAGTCCAAGACTCCTTCCAGACTTTTCAGTTGGCAACAGTGTCATCCCGCTGTGCACTCAGTATATCTACTTGGGCGCTCCAGTTCACATCCCTCGAGCCACTCCGGGACGTCGTGTTCACCCTATCATCCGGGATCTCTTGGGTCGCCTCGAGAAGCGCTTCACGCCTCTAAGGACGCTCGCCACCAGAGAGAAGGGTATATCAATCCCGTTAGCCAGGACCATCTACGTGACGTTTATACGCTCAGTAGTGGATTATCTCTCCTGCCTTAATCCAACTCCCTAAAGTCTCTTTGGATCCCCTTGACAAATTTCAAAACAGGGTAATGAGGTTTATATTGGGTTGCCCGTCATCAACAAGGATTGTTAATATGCTAACAGAGCTTAAGCTTCCTTTTCTTGCAGACAGAATACACTCAAATGTCACTTCTCTTACTACCACATGTCTTCACACACCACACCTTGCACTTCATTACACTCATGTTGTTAGGACAGCCATGGGTCCCAACGCAAGACTGCCCCGAATTCATCATGGTGGTCGTAATCTGATAAAGCATGTGTGTTCTCTGCTCCATAGTCTCCACATCAGTATTGACGAGGCAGAGGTTGTTCCTGTTTCACCGCCCTGGCGTGTTCCCCTCCCAGCTGTTCTCTTTACTGAGATATCGAAAGAGGAGATACCTGTCCTGCAGCAGCAGCGGGCCATGGAGACTATTGCTGCGGTAACATCATCTATTCCGACGCCGCACCGCATATTCACCGATGGTTCCCTGCAACCTGACGGACGGGCCGGTAGTGCAGCCTTCTCCCCGGACTTGGATCCCCCGGTAGGAGGATGGACTGGCCGTAGACTCCCTGACGGCTCTAGTTCAACGTATTGTGAGTTGCAGGGAGTACTCGACGCTGTGGAGCTTCTTTGTCAGAGGAGAGTTAATGGTGTTGTTATCTGTGACTCGCAATCAGCCCTTCAGGCTATTACCTCCTTGTGTCCCTCCTTTACCTCTGCCAGACGAATCCTATCCTTATTGGCCACAGCACAAGATCATTCCTTAGTTATTAAGTTTGTTTGGATCCCCTCTCATATTGGTCTCTCCCATAATGATGCTGTGGACAGCCTGGCGAAGGCAGCTTGTGGGCAAGAGCCGCGCGTCGATCAGCCGCCACCTTCCCTGCACTGCTATCGGCGGAGCCTCAGGTCGGCTGCTATGTTGCCTGTAAAGCAGGCGATGGACGCTCAGAGATCAGCGAGTCTGTCCAACATTATGACACCATGAGGGCGCACTCCTTCAAGTATCGTCGTACGGACCTCATGGTTCGTAGACACAACGTGGTATCAGCACGCATCAGGCTGGGCTACAGGCCGGTGTGGCAAGTTGCACAGCTGGAGGAAGAGCAGCACTTCACCACTTGTCAACTCTGTAATGCACCTTTCTCACACACCTTACAACATTATTGCCTACAGTGTCCCATTGTTAGTGATATGTTGCCTAGGGAAGAAACATTAGAACAAATATGTCTCTTTTTACTCTCTGGTGATCATTTAGACACCATACTTGTTCGCTATCCACGCTTTGGTGGTGTTTAATCCACTGTAAACAACGACACCTTCCTATATGTATCCTATTTGACAGTTATGTCTTTTGACGTAAGTTTTGTACCCTTACATCACTAACTCTATTGCGTTTATTTTGTATGTAATTCATTAACTCTTGTCTTTAGTAATATTTTGTAATTTCCTCTGATGGTTTGACGCTTCTCTGCGTAATAAATTCATTACAACAAAATCTCTCTCTCTCTCTCTCTCTCTCTCTCTCTCTCTCTCTCTCTCTCTCTCATTGGCAAAGCCAGTCAGAATATAATCAACGACTCGCTAATGTGTTTAAGGAGGAAGTAACTTTAGCAAACATGACAGTGGCGATTTAGCAGCATAAAAAAAAAAAAAAATAAATAAATAAAAATGAACTTACCTGATGTACGAGCGTGTGGGTTGGTTAATTACATCACAGTGCACTGCCTGAGACAAATGATATTGGGTGTACTTAACTGGAATGTACACGAAAGGAGAGAGTGAGGTAAGATGAGCGTGAGTCTGTCTCCTGCAACTGTTTAAGTCACTGGTGATTGGTGAACGACTGACATACCGAACACAGTCTCGAGACCGGTTTGCGATCTTGCTCGAGTTGTATCTTTGCTAATAAAAATTTTTTTCATCACCTTTTCACGGCTCATCAGTTATCTTTATTACCATCTATAATATCTTGGAACTTTAATAGTAGTAGTAGTAGTAGTAGTAGTAGTAGTAGTAGTAGTCCTGAACTAGTGCTATTAGATCTAACTTACTCCCAGTGAGATCTAATAGCACTAGTTCAGGAGGTGCTGTGAACCTTCCATTAAAGCTAGTTGTGATCTCGTTGAATGTTTCCCTTTGTGTCTCACAACTCAAGGGGGCAGTCACAGCCTACCCTCTAAAGACAACTCTCCTTCTTCACACAAAATTATATGCACTTACCACACATACACCCTTCACTTCAAATCAAAATTTAAAAGAAAAATGGGACCCAAAATAAACAACGCCTCGGAGTCCCCTCTGGGAGGGACCAAAATGTCCCCAAGTCGGACACCTCTCCTGTTGAAGACCACAAATGCCTTGACACCTCCCTCAACTTTTTCTACATTAACTTCTGCAACATTCGCGGTCTTAGATCTAATTTTCAATCTGTGGAACACCACCTCTCCTCTACTAAACCTCATCTTCTTTTCCTCACCGAAACACAGCTGTCTGAGGCAACTGACAGTAGCCCTTCTCTGTTCCCTCCTACTTTCTCTATTCTCATTTTCATTCCAAAGCTGGATGTTGCGTCTATGTACGCAACGACTTAACTTGCTCTCGTGCCCACGCTCTTGAGTCTTCCGAATTTTCCACCATCTGGCTACGACTTAACAGTCACTCTCAAACTAAATTCATCTGTGCTGTTTATCTCTCCCTAACTCTTCTGACTATAGTAATTTCTTCGACTACTTAACTTCTAAAGTGGAGCACATTCTGTCCCTCTACCCTTTCGCTGAGATTTCCATTCTTGGAGATTTCAATGTTCACCACCAGCTTTGGCTTTCCTCTCCCTTCACTGACCACCCTGGTGAACTAGCCTTCAACTTTGCTATCCTCCATGACCTAGAGCAACTGGTGCAACACCCTACTCGTATTCCTGACCGTCTTGGAGACACGCCCAACATTCTTGATCTCTTCCTCACCTCTAACCCTTCTGCTTATGCTGTCACCCTTTCATCTCCGTTGGGCTCCTCCGATCACAATCTCATTTCTGTATCTTGTCCTATTTTTCCAATCCCTCCGCAGGATCCCCAAAGCGAAGGTGCCTCTGGCGTTTTGCCTCTGCCAGTTGGGGGACCTGAGGAGGTATTATGCTGATTTTCCTGGAATGATTATTGCTTCCGTGTCAGAGACCCATCTCTTTGTGCTGAACGCATAACAGAGGTGTTAGTATCTGGCATGGAGGCGTACATTCCTCATTCTTTTCTCAACCTAAACCTTCTAAACCTTGGTTTAACTCAGCCTGTTCTCGTGCTATACATGATAGAGAGGTTGCCCACAAAAGGTACTTGAGCCTTCCATCTCCTGAATCTCATGCACTTTATATCTCTGCCCGGAATCATGCCAAGTCTGTTCTTCAACTTGCCAAACACTCTTTCATAAATAGGAAATGTCAAAATCTTTCAAACTCAAACTCTCCTCGTGACTTCTGGCATCTAGCCAAAAACATCTCAAATAACTTCACTTCTTCATCTTTCCTCCTTTATTTCATCCTGATGGCACCACTGCCATCTCTTCTGTCTCTAAAGCTGAACTCTTTTCTCAAACCTTTGCTCACAACTCCACCTTGGACGATTCTGGGCTTGTCCTCCTCTCCTCCTCCCTCTGACTATTTCATGTCTACAATCAAAATTCTTCGTAATGATGTTTTCCATGCCCTTGCTGGCCTAAACCCTCGGAAGGCTTATGGACCTGATGGGGTCCCTCCTATTGTTCTCAAAAACTGTGCTTCTGTGCTTGCACCTTGCCTGGCCAAACTCTTCCAACTTTGTCTATCGACTTCTACCTTTCCTTCCTGCTGGAAGTTCGCCTACATTCAGCCTGTTCCTAAAAGGGTGACCGTTCTAACCCCTCAAACTACCGTCCTATAGCTTTAATCTCTTGCTTGTCTAAAGTTTTTGAATCTATCCTGAATAGGAAGATTCTCAAACATCTGTCACTTCACAATCTTCTGTCTGATCGCCAGTATGGCTTCCGTCAAGGTCGCTCTACTGGTGATCTTCTGGCTTTCCTTACTGAGTCTTGGTCATCCTCTTTTAGAGATTTCGGTGAAACTTTTGCTGTTGCGTTAGACATATCAAAAGCTTTTGATAGAGTCTGGCATAAAGCTTTGATTTCAAAACTGCCCTCCTACGGCTTCTATCCTTCTCTCTGCAACTTTATCTCAAGTTTCCTTTCCGACCGCTCTATTGCTGCTGTGGTAGACGGCTACTGTTCTTCTCCTAAACCTATTAATAGTGGTGTTCCTCAGGGTTCTGTCCTGTCACCCACTCTCTTTCTATTATTCATTAATGACCTTCTTAACCAAACTTCTTGCCCTATCCACTCCTACGCTGATGATACCACCCTACATCTTTCCACGTTCTTTCAGAGACGTCCAACCCTTCAGGAAATTAACAGATCACGCGGGGACGCCACGGAACGCCTGACTTCCGATCTTTCTAAGATTTCCGATTGGGGCAGAGAAAATCTAGTAGTTTTCAATGCCTCAAAACTCAATTCCTCCATCTATCAACTCGACACAACCTTCCAGACAACTATCCCTCTTCTTCAATGACACTCAACTGTCTCCTCTTCCACAATGAATATCCTCGGTCTGTCCTTTGCTCATAATCTTAACTGGAAACTTCACATCTCATCTCTTGCTAAAACAGCTTCTATGAAGTTAGGTGTTCTGAGGCGTCTCCGCCAGTTTTTCTCGCCCTCCAACTGCTTACTCTGTATAAGGGCCTTATCCGTCCCTGTATGGAGTACTCTTCGCATGTTTGGGGGTTCCAGTCACACAGCTTTGCTTGATAGGGTGGAATCGAAAGCTCTTCGTCTCATCAACTCCCTCCTCTGACTAACTGTCTTCAGTCTCTTTCTCACCGCCGAAATGTTGCATCCCTTTCTATATTTTATCGCTATTTTCATGGTAACTGTTCTACTGATCTTGCTAACTGCATGCCTCCCCTCCTCCTGCGGCCACGCTGCACAAGGCTTTCTTCTTCCTCTCATCCCTATTCTGTCCAACTCTCTAATGCAAGAGTTAACCAGTACGCTCAATCATTCATCCCTTTCACTGGTAAACTCTGGAACTCCCTCCCTGCATCTGTATTTCCAAATTACTACAACTTGTCTTCATTTAAGAGGGATGTATCGAGGCATTTGCTCCCCTAATTCTGGCTGACGGTTTTGGCACTTTTTTTACTCTTTGGAGAGCCAGCGCTCAAGTGGGCTTTTTTCTAACTTTCTTTTTTTTTGTACTTGGCTGGCCCTCTTCCCTACGTAAAAAAAAAAAAAAAAAAGTAGTAATTCTGACTGACTAGAGAGATACGATGTCGTACATACTGGTAACGACATCGTTCGACATCGAACGAGTCAAACATCGTTAAAATACTGATTTACGACTGATCTTTGAACATACGTTTAGCAATAACGCACGAAAACGTTGTCGCTAGAATCGTCGTGACCAGTGTGACCGCTCGTGCGTTGTCGCCAGTTTAACAAATAAACAGAGGAAGGGCATGATGTCCCATCGTCGTCGCTAGATCTCTTTGGGACATCCTTAGACATCGCAGGCCCATTGGACATGAGTATGGAGGGGCCGCCTCCGACACCAGGAGTGAACATCCTCCTTCAGAACCTCACGAAGGTGGACGTCTTTCGTTTCGCTTGTCCTTCTTGCACTGAAATACTCCCAATCGTTACGACAATCGTACGCAATCGCAGAAAATTGGTATGTACGACCGTCGGGAGCGTTGTAGTCACAAATACGCTGAAGTGTGACCCCAGCATAAGAGGCTTACCCATTTGCCTCGCCGCGCCCGGGACTCCAATCCGGGCTTTCTCGGTTGTGAGCCGAGTGTGCTAACCAATACACTGTGTGTGTGTGTGTGTGTGTGTGTGTGTGTGTGTGTGTGTGTGTGACAGGACAGGCACAATGAAAGGATGACAGAGCAACGTGCCAGCTCTTTTACGCACTGTCAGCCACGTTTATTTTCCTCCTGTGTTTCCTTTATCAGCCAAGCGTCACTACAGCCAGCATGCAATAACATTCCTTGGTACGGTCTCAGATATGTATCCTTCCTGCCTGTTGCTCAAGTTGCTCAGATATTACACTTATATTGATGAGGATGATAGTAAAGATGGCGATAATATACTCCTAGTATCGAAAGGGCGATGGTACACAAGTCAATGAGCGTGTTTCGCTGCTGACAGGTCTAAAATTTGAATCCCAGGCCAAGCAGAAACGATTTAAACTTGATTCTTCTCACGCTGTAGACGTTATTATTGATATCGGCAGAGGAAGCGGAAGTCTCGTGATCCTGACCGTTAGAGAGAGAGAGAGAGAGAGAGAGAGAGAGAGAGAGAGAGAGAGAGAGAGAGAGAGAGAGAGAGAGATCTACGTTACATTCTAACAGATAATCAGATAAAAATACAAAGGTCATTAAAATTACCGGTCCCTATTGTGTGAGTCTTCTCCGGCTCCTCCACAAACTCCTCCTCCTCCTCCTCCTCCTCCTCTTCCTATAATAACAATCGTCCTTTTCTTTCCTCCTACTCCTTTTTCTTCTCCTCTTCTTCCCTCCTCCATCTTCATCTTCACCTCTTCATTCATTTCTCTCTCTCTCTCTCTCTCTCTCTCTCTCTCTCTCTCTCTCTCTCTCTCTCTCTCTCTCTCTCTCTCTCTCTCGCCTAATCTGATAGTCTTTTATCGATCAAACGTTAAGCTTGAATTTTTCCTCCACCTTTCAATTCCACCCATTCCTCTTATTCTTTTAATTCATCTTTTACTTTTTTCGTCACTGCCTTTGCCTTTTCCTCTTCATTTTGCTAATGAATGTAGTTTTACCTCTTTCCTTTTACTTTTGACATCATAAATTTTCGCACCACGTAATTTATCATTACCGTTATTCTTTTGTTTATTTTGATCATTGTCTAATTATTTATTTCATTTATTTTCTTTTGTATGTGTTATGGCTTTTATTTATATACAATTTTGTACCTGGCATAATTTCACACACACACACACACACACACACACACACACACACACACACACACACACACACACACACACACACATCGTCATAACTCCCTAGATGTATAAGAGGATAAAGACTAAGCCGTACTCATAAAAACCGCGATGATAATAGAAGAAGCCCAGCAAGACATGTAACATCAATGCAGAACCGAGTGAGTGCTTAGTAAAAGAAGTGCAACAAAAAGAGTTAAATAATTGTAAGATTATTTTCAGAGACGTACGGCGGAGTGAATCACTGAGTAAACACACACACACACACACACACACACACACACACACACACACACACACACACACACACACACACACACACACACTACGCGCAGTGTAGTGGTTAGCATGTTAGAGTCACAATCGAGAGGGTCCGCGTTCAAGTCCCGTAAGCGGCGAGGCAAATGGGCAAGCCTCTTAATGTGTGGCCCCTGTTCACCTAGCAGTAAATAGGTACGGGATGTAACTCGAGGGGTTGTGGTCTCGCTTTCCCGGTGTGTAGAGTGTGTTGTGGTCTCAGTCTTACCCGAAGATCGGTCTATGAGCTCTGAGCTTGCTCCGTAATAGGGAAGACTGGCTTGGTGACCAGCAGGCGACCGTGGTGAACACACACCCACACACACACACACACACACACACACACACACACACACACACACACACACACACACACACACACACACACACACACAGAGAGAGAGAGAGAGAGAGAGAGAGAGAGAGAGATAGATATATATATATATATATATATATATATATATATATATATATATATATATATATATATATATATATATATATATATATATATATATATATATATATATATATATATATATATATATATATATATATATATATATATATATATATATATATATATATATATATATATATATATATATATATATATATATATATATATATATATATATATATATATATATATATATATATATATATATATATATATATATATATATATATATATATATATATATATATATATATATATATATATATATATATATATATATATATATATATATATATATATATATATATATATATATATATATATATATATATATATATATATATATATATATATATATATATATATATATATATATATATATATATATATATATATATATATATATATATATATATATATATATATATATATATATATATATATATATATATATATATATATATATATATATATATATATATATATATATATATATATATATAGAGAGAGAGAGAGAGAGAGAGAGAGAGAGAGAGAGAGAGAGAGAGAGAGAGAGAGAGAGAGAGAGAGAGAGAGAGAGAGAGAGAGAGAGAGAGAGAGAGAGAGAGAGAGAGAGAGAGAGAGAGAGAGAGAGAGAGAGAGAGAGAGAGAGAGCAAGGAAGTTATTTTAGTGACACCGTGATAACAAGACATATTGCATAATGTCACAAATACCACTTTTGTAAGAAATACAATCAGTATGATATGCAAGACGCTGTAGGCCATAAGTAGTATGAAGGAGCATGAAGCAGTACTAACCAAATGACTACTGATCACATTATGAGACTTTTCTTAATTTGAACAGACATGGAAACTTCACTGGTCAAAAATAAAACTGCAAATATTAAAGGATTTTAACAACTTTATCACCACTTTTGCTTTCAATGTTTTTTTTTTTTTTATTCTTTTTATTTCGGATTTTGCTTTATGCTTCCACCACAATATTTCTCTGAGTTGGAAAGGCTGTGACTGGCTCGGGTGACAAATGAGTTAGGAGCAGGCTTGTGTGAAGGAAGGAGAGCGATGGCGTCATCTTATCAGTGAAGCACAAAGAGGGCTCACCTGATAGCGAAGATAAGCAAGTAAGGAAGGTATGCCACACACACACACACACACACACACACACACACACACACACACACACACACACACACGCACATACACACACAAGTATTATATATACATTCATACAGTGAACATACGTATGTGTACAGTTAACTTGAATATATTGACTAAAGATTTACTGTTTATGTATTTTGCAGTACTATATAGCTTTCATCATTAACGTAGTTTAGTAATATAACTAATTAATTCTGAACATGATATACATACATACATTACATAGACGCATAGGTACCTGCATGATATACAACCATATGTATTATATATATGCATATGAACTTGTTGCACCACCGTCGTCCGCATAAATAAGAATACAACCAACTGTCAAGTGATCCAAAACCCAACAGATAATTCAAGATTCAAGTTAAACCATCACTAGAATCATCAAAGTACCCTTGAAAACCCTTTCACCAAAACTTCCACCATAACCAGTCAGTAGAAGTCGAGCTTAAAGTCCCCATTATTTGAGAATACAGTATGAACTTTATCAGATCTACTATGTCCATCTCATTAATGTAAGTAGTGTCTTCACCATTTCTTACATTAGTTAACTGTGGAATTATATGTTTGATTTTTTTTTTTTTTTTCCGTGATCTAAACCAGTGATAGTCAGCTTGGGTGCTGGTGCTCTCCATGGCGAATGATACTTCCCAGGATACATGATCTTTTTTTTTCTGCTGATACCTGAAATAATGTTGTACATGGAAGATACATGACATGGCCTGTGTGTATGGGAGCGACAAGTATGAAAATATAATCTAAGAAAAAAGTTGTGTCATATAAGAAATTAATTGAATATGAAATGAAAGTATTACAGATTAGCGTAAATATTACACCAATATACCACACTCAGACACAACGTCACGCCTCGCTGATTTGAAATGGGTCACCGTTGTGACTTATGAATGAGAGGAGGTGTTCTCATGTTAGGGGTGTCACTAGCGCCGGTAATGCAAGCAAACAGTGCTACCCGTATTCCACCTTCTCATTCCCTTGGACACATAACACATAGTCAAGACTTAACCACATAAAATCTCTCGTATATCGGTACGTGATAAATACAAGTAAGTGGATGAAAGGAAATACAGGTATGTAGACTAGAATCTCTCGTCTATTTTAGCTGTTGCTTCTTTTCCCCAAAAGAAAGCACTTGTATAATTATTATTTAGAACCAAGTGGCTATTTTGTATGTCTCAAATGCACCTAAGACTTTGGTTTATATATTTTTCAGTCTTCGAAATATAAAACAAAAATATGAAATATTCAGGTATTCTTTTATGTACTTTATTTCCTTTTTATTTATCATTTTATGTAAGATAGGAAAGCTGACCAAGGATGACAAAGATCATTTAACAAAAGGCCCACTTAGATGCCAGTTATCGAACAGGATAGAGAGTTAGCCAAAAGAATGGGATAAATACCTTGAATTCTCCCTCTTAATTATGTTCAGTTTATAAGTAGATAGAAATGCATAAACAGGTAAGCGTTTCAGAGTTTACCAGAGACAGGGATGAATGATTGAGATTGAATATGGGTGAGAAAGGAGTCTTGTGCAATGGCGCCGTGGGAGGAGAGAAAGCATGCAGTTAGCAAAATTAGAGGTGAAGTTAACATGAAAATAGTGGTAGAAGATAGCAAGAGATCAAACATTGCGGCGGTGAGAAAGAGGCTGAAGACAGTCAGAGGAGAGACATTGATAAGGCGAAAAGCTTTTGGTTCACAGTATGAGTAGAAACTCCCAAACATGCGAAGAGTACTCTATACAGGGGCGGATAAGGTCTCTGTACAGAGTTAACATTTGAGGAGCGAGAAAACTGGAAGAAACAACTCAGAATGCCTAACTTCATAGAAACTATTTTAGCTAGAGAAGAGATGTGAAGTTTCAATTTTAGATTATAAGTAAAGGACAGACCGAGGATATTCATTGAATAAAAGGGCGATAGTTGAGTGTCATTGAAGAAGAAAGGATAATTGTCTAGAAGGTTGTGTCTAGTTGGTAGATGGAATAATTGAGTTTTTGAAGCATTGAATAACACTGAGTTTACTCTGGCACAATCATAGATTTTAAAGAAATCATAAGTCAGGCGTTCTGTGGTTTCCCTGCGCGAGTTGTTTAGTTCTTGAATGGTTACACGTCTTAAAAATACATGAAAGAGTGAAAAGTATTTTCAGTATATGAGTGGATATGACAATAAGCTTGGCCTAAATCATCAATGAATAATAGGAAGAAACTGGGTGACAGGACAGAACCCTGACGAAAACCACTCTGATAGACTTAAGAGATCAGTGACTATGTATGTATCATGGAAGCAATGGAAAAGACAGAAAGGGAACTTTAGGTGAAGTTATAAAGGAAAGGATAATAATTGTAGGAGGATCGTTGGTAAATCAAAGCTTTATACTAGATTCAATCATTATTCTTTACATGTTCTGAGTCGTCTCCGCCACTTTTTTTTCCATCCTTCTAGCTACTAACCCTGTACAGGAGCCTTATCCGTCCTTGTATAAAGTATGCTTCACATGTAAGGAGTTCTACTCATACAGCTCTTCTAGAGAGAGTGAAATAAAAAGTTTTTCGTCCTATCAGTTTTCTCTTCTACTTGACTGTCTTCAACTTCTTTTTAATCGCCGCAACGTTGCATTCCTTGCTCTCTTCTATCAGTAATTCCATTCCAACTGCTCTTCAGATCTTGCTAACTGCATGTGGCATGCTACACAAAAATTTCTTCTTTCTCTTATCCCTATTTTCTCAATCTCTCTAATGCAAGAATTAACCAGTATTCTCAATCATTCATCCCTTTCTTTGGCAAACTTTGAAACTTCTTGCCTGCTTCTGTATTTTTACCTTTCTATGATTTAAACTCCCTCAAGAGTGAGGTTTCAACATCTTATCCAGTATATTTTTACTCCGCTTTTGATTCTTTTCGGGGACTGGTACCACAGTGGGCCTTTTCTTTCTTTCTTTTATAGCAATTATATTATCCTTACCTGGTGCTCCCTCTACATGAAAGAAAACTTTTACTTTGCTTCTAAAGTTGAAGATTTTTTTTTTCTTTTTTTTTATTGTCGTAGTAATGTCACTAACGTTTGGTTAAAGATTCTCTCAACTGAACGCAAAGGAAAATCGCAGTAAGAAACGTAAATATTATACATGCATGAAAATATTTTCATATTCGTGGACTTGTATGGAAATTTTTTTATGTGAGTTTCCTACTTTGTGTTTCAGTAATAAATTTTGCCACAGTGACTCAATGAAGTGTTTTACTTTTAATAGAAAAGAACACCTATGGTTGAAATTCTCCACTTGCACTCTACTTCCAGTATTTTTAATCCCTATAACTATAACTATTTATATATATATATATATATAT
This sequence comes from Portunus trituberculatus, assembly GCF_017591435.1. Taxonomy (NCBI): domain Eukaryota; kingdom Metazoa; phylum Arthropoda; class Malacostraca; order Decapoda; family Portunidae; genus Portunus; species Portunus trituberculatus. Next base: position 11,557,766 of record NC_059279.1, on the reverse strand, counting down.
ATATATATATATATATATATATATATATATATATATATATATATATATATAACAGCCATCTATATTTGCAACATCTTTATGAAATAAGGAAAAGCATCTCCAGAATCTCTTTATACACAAGTCTCGTGTAGCCCACGCAGTTAAGTGAGGGCACTCAGAGACCTCAAGATAAGACGGTCTCCAGTCACTGATACACTTGAACACAGCAATACAACCCGCATAACAGTAACACATACCCGAGGCTGCAGGCAGGTTTTCATACTGTACTCATTATGCAGGGAAATTTAAACGAGGCTGCCAGTTAAAGACAGAGTTAACGAAGATAATTAAAGGAGAAAGCGAGCTAATAACTAAGGGAGGAAGTACAAGACGTGGCGAGTTTACGGAGTTAAGGGAGAACTATGGAAGGGAGTGAGTCAAGGATGAGATTTCAATGAGGCATGTAATCAAGAAGGCAAGTTAGGGAGAGAGTGAGTTAAGGATAGGAGTTAAGTCATGGACTGAGTTAAGAAAGAGAGGAACACGTGAATTAAGGGAGGAATCTTGGTGAGACAAGGAACAGGACTGGTTTTTGAAGGCTGCGAGTGGCAAGCTTAACATTTACCGCTTTTTTTTTTTTCTCTCTCTCTCTCTCTCTCTCTCTCTCTCTCTCTCTCTCTCTCTCGCTCTCTCTCTCACTCACTCATAACATGCACAATAAAACGTAGTTATAATGAAGCTGAGCACGTTGGTGGTGGTGAGTGTTTAAGTCCGGGTGAAGCCCATCTGACGCACGAAAACCGAGGAACTTGTACAATATCCGGATCCGGACTGACAATTGTATTGGTGAGGCCCTGTACTGCACACTTTTCATTCCACCGCGGGAGGCGTGAAGTGTGGGACACGCAGGGAAGCGTTCTGTGAAGTGTGACAAGAAAAATCAAGAGTACGAGTGTGAGTGGTATGGAAGTGGTTCAGTTATGAGTGAGAACTTGACCTGTGAAGACGAGTGGGAGAGTCTGAGTAGTGTCCCGCTCACCTGCTCCTAGTGCAGTGCTGGAGAGATCCCAGTAGTGTGTGGTGAGCTGTAAGACGCCAGCGGAAAAGGAGTAAGGGAAAACCCACACAATCCCCGTATGAAGTCAGAACAATAGAGGAGAAAGAGGAACTCACTAGTGAATCCACGACTCAAGGTTACGCTGCTTCCTTTCGACGTCACTCGAGGTTGTGTGTACATGGACGTAGACACAACACGCACACAATATAAGGTAACAAATACACTCTGCATTACTAAACATACTGTTCAGTGCCGCAGCATAACACGTCTCCAGTGTCTAGGTTAATATGTTGAAAAATTAACCTACACTATAATGCTTTCTAATAAGCTGCTATACATATAACACCTCTAAAGTATCACGGGTCCAGACTGATAGTATGTAGAACACCTTCACCATAATGGCTTCTAAGCAATCACACCAGAATACTAAGATGAAATTTTACTGTATGATACTGAGACACTAATGACAGTATAAGAACACAACAAACATTGCAAACTTCTCAATACATTTACTTAAATTTTTGCTCACCAAAATAATTGAATGTTACTTAAATGCACTCACTTCCGCAACTTTTCCTTTCATCTGATAACAGCGTCCTTTAACAAAACCTGAGCACTGATAGATTCTTAGCACACCAAAGCACTTATCTCTAAAACACAGATGAAATGTAAGCGCTGTTACTTGACCTCTTACAGTGACTAACATTAATAACCTAAACTAACCTAACCCAAATTAACCTAATTCTAAGTTAAGCTAACTAGATCTAACATAATGTCAACTTACCTAGAGTAGCATAACGTAACAAAATAAACATAACAAAACGGAACATCCCAAACGAATAATCCTTGACAGAGTAACTAGTGTAGATTGGCTCAAGGAAATATAATGTAAAAACTGAACAACATAAGTAGTAGAAGGGATTCTTTTTACAGTGGAGCTAAAGACACAGCCTGGTATAACAACAG
>NC_059279.1:11430764-11543264 GCF_017591435.1 Portunus trituberculatus | reverse complement strand
TTCTTAGCACATTATTACAGTTTCCTTCACGCTAATTCCTGAGTTAACGCAACCTCTTATGTTTGCTTGTTGCCAAAGTCAGCTATCAAATCTATTTCATTGCTGTTCAAATTCATGCCCTGTTTGCTGTCCGACTCAAACTTTTCTTCATTATGGTAGGGTGTAGTATTGGTGGTAATGCTGGCTGTGGATAGTAGTAGTAGTAGTAGTAGTAGTAGTAGTAGTAGTAGTAGTAGTAGTAGTAGTAGTACCAGTAGTAGTAGTAGTAGTAGTAGTAGTAGTAGTAGTAGAGGTAGTATATATAGTAAGAGGATGAAGATGATGATGACAATAATAATGATGACACATACACTTCAGACATACACTATTTAGCCTCTAAACAAAAATACAAATAAAACATCTTACTCTGGCGCTTCGCTTCACCCTTTACCCTAATACAGACCATTACAGCCTCCGCCCAACGCCCACAACAAACCTACACCTACACGTGTGTGTGTGTGTGTGTATGTGATTCTTATGTAGGTCAAGGCTTCCATCATTATTTTGTAACTAAACATTCTCTCTCTCTCTCTCTCTCTCTCTCTCTCTCTCTCTCTCTCTCTCTCTCTCTCTCTCTCTCTCTCTCTCTCTAAGTGCATGTTATCTTTACAGGAGATGCGCTTGTCGACAGCAGGGCTTCTGGCATTAGTAAGCCACCTGGCACTTACAGGTAAGATTGTATTCCCACGGTCCTCTATGGCCCTCTAGTGCTAAGGTTCTCAACCTTTTTCTCGTTAAGAACCCCCTGAGTTATAAAACCCTCTATCCGAAACCCCAGTGATCTGACATCGAACAGAATGTTAATTTAGTGACTGACACTAACTCATTATGCAATAGTACTGCAAAGGATATAATTAGATCAGCTACCCACTTAAGTACCTCTGGAAATCTTCTTGTGAACCCCTCGGAATTCGCGAACACTATGTTGAGAACCCCCTGCTCTAGTGGAATGCACTATCACTCCCCCACTAGTAGACCATACAGGCACACATCACTATCACTGCCCAAAGAACACCTTATAGTACCCCCACACCGCGTCTTCATTTGTACCAAATTTTTTCAATAGGGGCATTTCAAGACACTTCTCATTATTTCACTATTCTTTTTGAAGATTGACTTCTTCAGTGCATGTTTTTTTTTTTTATTGTTGTTTCACTTGTCCAAGATCCATTTTACATAAAAAAAATGAAAAAGAACTCTACATCTTAGCATACTAATAAACTTTTCATAGATTCCTAATGAATAACAACAGCCGTACAGTACATTAGTTTTTCTTTTTTTTTCTTTTAAATAACTACAATACAAAATATATCACCATGTCAACAAATACTTCAGCCCTTCCCACACACGTAATTGTAATAAGATTTCACTTCCTTCACACTACAGCTACTTATTTCCCAATACTGTAGTACGTGCAAAGTATTACACTTCAGTGAAGAAGCGTAGTTAGGACATAAGAAACATTGCTGTTTGATATTATTTCCACTTGTGTCCATCTTATTAACAAAACTATATTATTTGATATTTTCTCGCATAGACACAGGAATAGTCGGAATTATTTAATTTCAAACGTGATGAAAAATTTATACCCCTTTTAATATGAACAATGATAAATAGTTTTCTCTTTTTCAACGGAAAATTTCCTTACAAGCAACGAAACATGAACAGAATAACTTCGGTAGACATCTCTATTCCAACTGGACAACTTTCCCCAATGAAGACCACCATAACTTATTACCACAGGTGCATGGGATGTCAACTTCCAACGGACCAAGTGTTACAATTATGGTTTGAACAACCTAGCAGACCGCATGCCCGTCTCCGTCAGCAACCTGGTGTCTCTGGTGGAGAAGATGGAGGGCGCCCACAGCTATGCGAACCCCGATGCCATAGCGGAGGCTCTCTTGCATAGGTAGGAAGAGGGAAAGATGCGGGAGGGTATGTATGAAATTGACCAGTATGGCAAAGTAATGGAGAGTCTTACGAGTGAGAGGATTAAGAGGTACTACATGATGAATGGTGGTAAGGAGTATGAAAGTGAATGTAGGAGAGCAAAGCGAGAAATATAAATGAGAGAGAAGGGAGGACGTATGAGGAATGAATGAATGAGAACAAAGAAAAATAAGTGCCGGGGGGGAGGGGGGAAGAGGCGAATAGTCCTAAGAAAACTTAGAGGGTATGGTACGCAAGATGAAGAGCTTTATATAGATGGAAAGAAGTGTTAAACGAGGAAGTACAAAAGATAACAGAGAAGTTCTTGTCGCGGTGTTAGCAATAACAGCACAAAACCAGTAACAGCATACAGGTGTAGGTACTGAAGTCTATATACATCAACTTTCAATACTCAAAATATGGAGATATTATATATATATATATATATATATATATATATATATATATATATATATATATATATATATATATATATATATATATATATATATATATATATATATATATATATATATATATATATATATATATATATATATATATATATATATATATATATATATATATATATATATATATATATATATATATATATATATATATATATATATATATATATATATATATATATATATATATATATATATATATATATATATATATATATATATATATATATATATATATATATATATATATAATGTGTTCCGATTGAATATGACATATTGTATAGTTTTCTAGATATCTTGCTAAATTATGTAAGAATACAAACCAAGCAAGTTTTTCCTTGTACTGTACAAAAAGACTACATGAAATACGTATCTCATCATTCTTGCTATGTACAGGTACCGAATTGATGGCATTACGTACACCAACCCCACCACCTCCTCCTACTGGGACCCCAACGACTTCTACGAGGTCCAGAAGGCAGAGCTGCTAAAGAGCCTTGTCACCATGGATCAGACCGTGCCTGACTTCACCTTCGAGCCGCGGGAAGAGGTACCTGCTACTGTACTAAATCTCTCTCTCTCTCTCTCTCTCTCTCTCTCTCTCTCTCTCTCTCTCTCTCTCTTGCAAAACTTCAAATTGATCTTTTCTGTATAGCTATTTGAAATTAGAAGAGTGGACACTAGGTATAACATGGGGGTGGGGTTTCTAAGACAGACATACCAAAAACATTTTGAAGGAATTATACTCAAATAAGTAATTCAGTAAATAACTACCAAATTACTGCAAGACCTATCAAATACTAACCTATCAACTGACCATGAAAGTAATTTTCGATTTCGTGACTTACTTCACTTCCAGTTTACTTTGATTGTTTTGATAGAATTCGACGCGTTTTGTATTTACATGTTTACTGTCTTTATTTGTTCATAATCTTTTTATTTTTACCGAAGTGATAGGTTTGGCCCGCGACGGTGGGCTCTGCTCTTTGGTACCTCTTGAACCCCATTATATATATATATATATATATATATATATATATATATATATATATATATATATATATATATATATATATATATATATATATTTATATATTTTTTTTCTGAAGGACACACAAAGGCCTCTACAGCTACAGTATTACATAACCACCTAATAGCAAAATAGTTAGAAGCATTGTGAATTTATATCAAATTTGACATTATGAACCTTTTACCGCTATTCGGAGGCTTTGCTCTCTAGATTCCCTTAGAGGCTAAATGCGTATCAAAACTACATCAGTGCCCAAAATACACACAACAATTTCAATATCTGAATGAAGAGACTCGTTGCAAATAGCCCCTTTTCCTTCTTTAAAATCAGGATGTTATCTAATGACGAAACATGATAATATTGCTAAGGGCGTCAAACTTTGAATCGATACTGCATCGATTTCACTCAGGGAATGCGTTTCGAAACGTACTTTAAACATACTCTACTCTTCGAAAGACACACATTACTAGTTAAGGGGAGTTCTCTATTAAGAATTCGCGTATGGAATTTAGAGTGAATGTATAATGTTATTGTTTTGTAAAAATACAAAATAATAAATAAATAAATAAAAACAAATAAATAAATAAATAAAAAATATAAATATATATAAAAAATTACATTAAGTAAATAAAATTGTATATATTAGAAACCTAACCAAAATCAAAGGAACTATAAAAAAAATAATAATAATAAATGGCCTAATACCCATGCCAGGGTGATGCTCCCCCCCAAAAAAAAAAAATAATAAATATTAAGAATTCACGAATTATCTCTCGATCATCACTAGAATCATGATAACATCCTAGAAATCTCTAATAACATTCTGTAGAGTTGAATGATTGGAATCGAGATAAGACTCAGCAACGTTAAGATTCGTGATTTTTTTTTTTTTTTTTTTTTGTCGTCGTAATTGTTATATGATTAACGTTTACATTAGCATGTAACTTACCTTCGATACCTGCCAGTTGCCAAGGCCTCCAGCACACACTGAAGCTAACTAGGTTTCCATGGAGAACAATGTATGGTCAGGAAACGACACACTTTCTTGTAATCACAATTGTACCCAATTAACTGTCCACTAATAATTTGATCGAACGCCATGAGCATCATAGCTCCTGCGCAAATCAGATAGACATACTGGCTCATATCCTAGCTCAGCCATTTCCCAGCACTACTTAGTAATTTCAGTGTTCACTAGCTTGGTTAACATCGTCCAATGACAAAGTGAATGACTTAACAGGAGAGGCAGCTGTCTGCTATTTTCTCAATACATGATGTATAAGCTCCCTATAACTTGTAGAACAGCATTTTCAACTAGTTATAGAGCGAAGTAGGGAAATGTAGGGTAATTCTAATGATTAGATAATATGAGGTTGATACTGCCACTTTGCAAGACTGTCCCAGTGCCATCTATTGATGCCAAGGAGGTTATATTCAACCTCCTTGATTGATGACATTGCCTTCTCAGTAACTGTACTACGAATATTAGACATATACTATAAACTTAACTTCATCACAGTTTAATTTCTTTTCGTTTCGGCTACTTCATCGTCATTTAGATAAATAACAATAGCATATTCTTTCGCCGTACGTAATATCTGAATTTCTTATTTCCTGTTTATGCTTCTCTTAGTAAGTGGCAAATTTTCTTTCGATGGAAAATGGAATATATGAAAGTTTCCATGGTGTAGAGAAAAGGATGAATCAAGATGTGAACAGTCCCTGTTGCAGAGTACAAGGACGCAGACAATGGGCAGCAGTGAGCAGTACCCTACTCGTATAATAATACGCTTACAGCAGACGCTGAATAAAAAATTAGACTACGGAGTCGGAGCTAAGCGGCATTGGTGCTGGTGCATTGTGTGATGGCGTGGTGCTTCAGGTCTTAAGGTTTGGCTTTTGGCGAGCAGAAGTGTTGCAATCTTGTAGAATGGACGATTAATTATTTAATGGTGACCTAGTGATGTGGAAAACCTCGATAAGAGCAAGACCCGTGATAAGGGAAGCAGCAGCAGGGCTGTACAAGGTGTATGTTATGGCACTGCCCACGGCCACATGGGCCATCAGTCCATCACAACCTATGGCAAGGGTAAGGCATACTGAAAAAATTAACGGATCAGAAGATGTGGATCATAATGTAAGGTCAGCGATTACCGGAGTAAGCGTGCTTTGGGAGGGAAGGCTCGGGCGACGTGGCCACGGGTTCAGTTCGTCATGAGACACTGTGTTAGGATAAGTTAGATGTGGATTTAATACCAATATATGTAATTGTTTGCTTAACTAAGAGACAGTATGTAAGCCGTTTTGCTTAATATACAACAAATATTTTTTTTTATAAATACCACTAAATTAAATGTTTCATGTTCCAAACATATTAAAATATGTCGCCGTTTCATATGGGGATATGCATATTTTTCCTTAATTATCAATATTTTTTATTCAGCTCTTCCCCTTCTAATGTGGAAGTGCAAGGTTATCTGATCTCAGATATGAAATTGCTGATCTTTAATAAAAAGAAGGAATGAAATGGTTGACAAGACTGTTTGTTGATCAGGTCACGCATTAAATGGCTGGCGTGTTTTGCTGATAAATATAGCCTAGAAATGCGAATAGAGAAACATCCCTAGACAAGGGAATTTCCTTAAATATTCTCTAGACGCGATCGTAGGATAATAACATCAACAAATAACTTAAGTTTAAAGCGTTAGGAATATGTATTTTTAATTAACCTTACTGGATTCAGACAAACTCCATCTCTCAGAATTTTCATCGCAGAGTAGTATGTTTAGGGATATTTGTGTGTCTTTGTATGATAAGATTAATTACTAAAATCCCTGTGCGCCGTTGTTATTCGCAATCGTTTCGAATCTCAGGTATTCGAGAAAGTGTTTATTTGAGCGTGTTTATGGAACCATGACTGCCGGTAGTGTGCATGCGCGGTAAGCTTCTCACAACCAATGAAAAATTAAAGAAAGATATCAGCCAATGAAATGGCTTTCTATCCATAATTGAACGCGGACTATCCGCCGTGATGCAGTTCTGGGAAACTGGATGTTCTCGCCACGTCTGATTGTGAGGGGTTTTCATTCACTTATTCTGGATGTGTAGCAGCATTAAAACGAACAAACAAACGATATTAACATTTTTAAGTTACAATGTTATATCAAATACTGTGAAGTGTCCCAAGAGTGAGTCGGACGGCAGTTTTTAGTGGACAAAATGTTCGACTCTGTGCACCAAATCAAAGCTACGTCACTGCAGCTACAGCGTAAGCCAATTTAAGTGTTAAGATAGGTTATGGCGCGGTGGACGGTTTCTCGGGGACAGTGCCAGGTTTTGTTAGGCTAGGTGAGAATATATGAGATTAGGTTAGGTTAGGTCCCTGAGGGGTTCAGGTTAGGTTAATATCACAAGGGCGCTACAAGTTCCTTTTCCCCTCCACTAAACACCACAGTTAGGTTAATTAAGTTACATTAGTATTCCTGACGGAGGCGTTGTCGAAGCTGCGCTCCTAGACATGGATTTTTGGATATGGGAGACGAAAATTGCTGACAAATCTTACAAATGAATCGTATACATATCGAGGGATTTTTCCTAGACATGCAGGGGGAAATCCCTAGCCTTGATTTATATATATATATATATATATATATATATATATATATATATATATATATATATATATATATATATATATATATATATATATATATATATATATATATATATATATATATATATATATATATATATATATATATATATATATATATATATATACATACATACATATATATATATTTATCAACAAAATTTTGCCAGTTTGCCTCCCCCAACCAGAAATCCTGGATCCTCACTTGTCCACAAACTTCAGGGATTATAGTGTAATACTAAAATATTACAAAAACGTCTTTGAAGGTTGACTGCTGTGGCAGCCTTGGATGAGCCAGAGTGAAAAAAATGTGTAGGAAATGCAAGAACATGCTAGGTAAGAACTAGTGATGGATGAAGGCTAATTTATCTACCCTACAGTTCCCTGTCCCCAGGAGAGAATTTTCACTGGGTTTGCAGCATTATGAATGTAGAATGATCATATATTGAAACACTTGGCTAATCCTTGCTTTTGACGTTTTCACAGTGTACGCTGCACTTCATGACGTCTCACAGTGTAGACCTCTACCCCCATGCAGGCCTTGACTACGTGTGGGAAAACCCAAGGATGCGACGGAAGAGGTCAGTGTTTACTTTTCTCTCTTACATATAACACACACACACACACGCATGGATGGCAATTATGAAGGGGACATGGGAGACATCTTCCTCTCATTTTTCAAACAGATGGGGATATAAGTATCATTTGCCCTCCCTACTTTTCAGGGTAACTTGTCATAACATACACAGTTACTGAAGTTATGGGGGTAGCTCTGACACCACACAGTTTTGACTGTTATGGGTCTATCACCTTAGTGGACCTTTTTTCCTTTAATTTTGTTGTCCTTGCCTGGTGCCCTTCACATATTGTATGAGGGGCACTAGGCAAGGACTACAAAATTAGAAGAAAAGAATCCACTGAGGCGATAGTCCCTCAAAGTCAAAATTGTGTGGTGCCAGGGTTTATGTTCTAAAAAAGGTATTTTTTTAAAAATTTATCCGTATCTTTATATCCATATCTTTATATCCATATCTTTTTTTTTCTTATATTTATTATCTTTATTCTTTTTATATCATTCTTTGTGTTTATGGAATATTTCTTTTATCTGTTACTGTGGAAGCATGTCGGAGCATTAAAACAATAGCATAAATTTATTTATTGTGGTAGCATTACTTTTATTTCTTTTCTTTATCAGGCACTTGTGTCTTCTGATTATTTAATTGGGTTTGATCTTGATTGAACAAGGTTGGGTTTGATTAGGAGAAGAAAGACAACTCACAAAACAACCAAATTTGTTCACTTAATATTTCATCAATCTTACTATAAATGACTTAGTGTATAACAGTGAACATTTAGGAAATGCAATCACAGAAGCTAAATTTTATTTTATCTACACACACTTCCACCTCACTTGGCAGGCATTCCTGCCCCTAAACACCAAATTTATAATTTCCCCTTCCCAAGGGTGAGATTTTAAATGATGGTAGTCCAACGATTGACCATTCATGGTCTACATCAAGATCCATGTTAGGTCATGGGGAATCTCGCCTCACAACTATAATCTTATGTGAGGTGGTCAACCAACAGGCATCATTCTTCTACTCACCATGTTCACTGTGTTGTGCCTCTGGCAAATGACCAGGCCTCAGACACATGCTATCTTACCATATCTGACTATTGATGTGAATAGTATGTACTACCCTTCGAGGTTTAGACTGACACATGACCTCACCATATGTACTCAGAGATTAGCATTATTGTATCACATGTATGTTTCTGATGTCTCTGTTAAGGCAGAAATGTAACATTTAGACCTTTGAAATATAGATGTTACAGTACTTATCAATGTGGTTTCATACAACATTTATAGATAGAATGTTTTAAGAATTATTGTGAAACAATTCAGTCAATATCTTGAAGAGATTCTGATCTTAACTTATTCTCAGGTTGGCTTTAAAGTAAGAAGGGCTATTATCGCCGTGGTATAGTGAAACCATGCGCGCTTTGGGGTCCGAGGGGTCTCCAAGCGCACGGGTTCGAATCCTGTCCTCACTCGGGGCAACGGTTTCCTAGCGGGTGGGCTTTGAGATAGGAGGTACCCCAAAAAGTATCTCCTTTAGCCCATAAATTCCCGTGAAAAAGCCCACATGGTATAAAAAAAAAAAAAAACTTACTATTAGACTATGGTGAAATTCTATCATTTATTAATACACGGCTTTTTGGCACAGTAGAACCAGCTATTGAGTTCTAAGGGTGCTCAGGCACTCATGTTTGAATCCTGGCCATGGTCCAAGAATAGGAAGGGTTCACTCAGCATAAGAGTTCCCAAATGCCAAATCCAAAGTGTTAGATTAGGAGGCACCATCCTACCCATGGTTAACTAGGAAAACCAGATTAAAGAAAAAAAATCATACAGGAATATGTAATGTAGATCTTATATTGCTTATATTTTTAAAGGTCCTTAATACGTTTTGTCACTATGATTGATGACTGATGTAAGCTATTTAAGGATTTCTATTTACATTCTGTCTTGGATTTACAACTTTCTTATTGGAAGGAAAATGATTGTAGTGGTAGATGATTAATCAGTTAAATGCAAAAGGGTATTGAGCATTGTTCCTCAAGGTTCAGTCTTGGAGTCTGTTCTTACATCAAAGTTCAAATTTCTAACTCCTTATTATATCCTTACAATGATTTCTTGTTATTGATGTTCTGAATAGAGTTGCAAAGTCATGGGATCTTCTGCTGTATTCGTATAAGTGTGTTACACTAAGATTTGGTAGAAGACAAACTACTTATACCAGTGGTTCTCAACCTTTTTCTCTCCATTCCCCCTTCATGAATTCTCAAGATTTGTTAGATTTCTGTGATGTGCTTAACTTACATCATTAGATTACAAAAGACTATAATCAGATCAGTTTAAACCAGCAATTTAGGTGTGGCCCTGTATTTTATGGAGATTCCTCCATTGTGTCACATCTCCATAGATCATGGGCTCGCCTTTTTCTCCATCCTTGCTCCAACTCCTTATTCTGTCTTTGTCTTTCTTTCTCTCTCTCTCTGTTTCTATATAAATGGGTCAATTTATCCAAACTTATTCCAGCTTTTGTTCCACATCACTGTTGAGGTAAATATCAAGGCATGTTTTCTGTATAAAGACTGGCAAGTCAGGTGAGATGGAAGTAGTGGCAAGGTTGCACTCCCCTGGTGGTATGCCATGTTTAGGAGGAGGGGAGGAAGCTTTTATACAGGAAACTCATCTTGATTTTTACCTTGATAGTGATGAAACAAAAGTTAGAATAATTTCAGATATGATTTCTTAAATGCACCAATTTATTTAGAAACAGGCCATGCCAGCACTTGCAAACTTCCAGATTATAGAATGCCATGTAAAGGATTTTCAACCTTTATGTATAAAAATAAAGACATGTACACATATTTATACATTACACAAGTTAAATATGTATGTATATTGTAAAGTGATAATAATTTCTTATAGATATTTCTTGGAGTTCTTGATATATACCTGGTACAAAGCAAACTGAATCCCAGAATGAAGTATGTACTTTCTCTACATTCAAATGCATATATAACTAAACTATAAATGTATTGCAGTGGTTAATATCACTGTTTAAATTATGGATTATGATTAGGATTATATTGTGCACTAATTATGGACCACTTGTTGCAGAGATGTTGGATCACAAAATCGTTATGGCCTTCCAATCAACATTAAACCTGCCACTCATCCCATTGAAAATGGTGTTATATGGACCCCTGCAGGACCAGTAGCAGCAGGAACCCTTCTTGCAGGTGAGCAAATCATCAAACAGAATGAAATTGAGGAGCACATGTTAATTTGAAGGGATGCAGTGTGTTTTCAGTGTTTGTCTTGCAGGGCTGAACTGGGAGACTTTCTCAGGCCAGGAGTCATTCATGTAACCAGGCCACCCTGGCCTTGCCCACACATGCACATTCATGCCCACATCTACATGCATGGGCACACATACATACATGCATGTATGTCAGCACACACACACACGTATGTGCACACGCACACATGCACATGCACATCACTGGAACAGTTTGAGTGAGGAAGTGGTGTCAGCAATGAGTGTACATAGTTTTAAAGAAAAGTAAGATAAGTGTAGATATGGAGACGGGGCCACACGAGCATAAAGCCCAGGCCCTGTAAAACTACAACTAGGTAAATACATGCTGAAGATCGGTCTATGAGCTCTGAGCTCGCTCCATAATGGGGAAGACTGGCGGGGTGACCAGCAGGAAACCGTGGTGAATTACACATACACACATGCACATGTGCACACACCAGCCATCGTTGAGGGCGGATGTGTCTGAGCTGCTCACAGAGAGTGCTTCAAAAGGACTGAACCCAGGCCTAGACATATGAACAGGGGGAGGGGGGGGCCATAGTGTTCTCCTGTCTCCAAATGAAATAAGTGTTAGATTACGTATAGCCAAGGAATAGATAAAGAGAGAGATATGGAAGAAAGTAGCGCTGCCAGGCGCATGGAGGAACCAAAACATATGCTGGCCGAAAATCAACGCTATATAGAAACACCTATTGGTTTAAGAAAACTCACTGAAGATACTATTGATGAGGATTTCTCGGGTTTCCGTGATGAACGAGGAAATACAAGGAGACTTGTAAATGTAGAGAGAGAATTAAGATATTTGAAGGAGGTGATGTCCAGTCTCATGGACAAACATGAGCGACTGGTGTCAGAAAACACAGCCTTGAAATTGAGAATAATGTGAAAAGGTCAGTGGAATAAACCAGAAATTAAAAGAGAAGATTTTATAAATAAGGAAGCAAAATGACGCTCTAAAAAACCACATTCCAGAACTTGCAGGATAAAGTGCAGCAAGGGGTTACAGACAAGATAGAAGGTGGTCTAAGTTAAAATAAATTGAAAAAACTAAGAAATGAATGGAAACAAGAACAAGGAGAAAAAAAAAAAATTTTCAGAAGTGGTAAAGAGACAAATTCAGGAGAACATAAAAGTTGTTGTAATCGAAGTTATCAAAGAAAAGGAAAGTATGGTGAGGGATGCAGTGGACAAGAAAAAAACCTTCGTGATCTACGGGATGAGAGAAAAGAAAAATCCAAATAAATTCACAAGAGAATGTGAAGAAAGGGAAATGGCCAAAACGGTTATCAAAAGGGTACAAGACAGCACACAAGAATTTGACCAGGAGGTAGAGGAAGTGGTTAGGCTGGGAAGGTACACTGAAGGGGTTAAGATACCAATGAAGGTGAAAATGAGATCTCAAGTGGCTGTAGAAGAAATAATGGCTAGAAAAGGGAAGTTAGCCAATGATGTTGATCACAAGGAAATATGGATAAAATAAGATATGAACTTAGAGGAAAGGGAAAAGGAGAAAGTGCTAAGAAGTGAGGCTAAGGAAAAAAAACGAGAAAAGGACAGAGATAGAGAAGAAGAATTTTTAGTGGAGGGTCCTGGATATGAGACTAAAGAAGTGATACTTAAGGAAAAAAGAAGAGGTTGTGGAGGAGGCAATAAATTAAGAGTGACTTATACTAACATTGATGGTTTTTTATCAAGTATATTGGAAGTTTGGGACTATTTGAAAGAGAAAAAGCCAGATGTAATGTGTATCGTTGAAACAAAACTGAAGAAGGAGATACATGTCAACTTTAAAAAGGAAGGATATAATACCTGGAGGAGGGACAGGAAGGATAAAGGGGGAGGAGCAGTGCTAATAATGGTTCGTGATAACATTTGTGTGGAGGATGTGCAATATGGAGAGGACAAAGTGGAAGCATTGGGAGTAACAATCAGAACAGAAGATTTGAAGAAGAGAAAAATTATAGTTACATATGTTTCACCAAAGACTAATACATGGGGATCAGAAGAGCATAAAGATATGCAAAGAGAGACTATCGTCTCTCTGGATAACATTATAAGAAGAGATAGAAGAATATTCTTAGTTGGAGACTTTAGCTGTAAAAAGATAAACTGGGGAGAGATGGAAGTAATGGACAATGCTGGGCAGTGGAGTGAGAAAGTGTTACAGATGACTATGGTTAATACAATGGACCAGTGGGTGGAGGAGTCAACAAGGTACAGGGGGGAAGAGGAACCATCGTTACTTGACCTAGTCTTCACAAAAAAAAAAACGGAGTCCCCTCCAATCATACAATACCTTAGTCCAATGGGGAAAAGTGATCATGTGACATTAGAGATGCAAATGGAGGAGGAAGATGAGATAAGATACAGAGAGGACTATAAAGGAGAGAGATTAAATTCTGCAAGAGCAGATTTTGAAAAACTAAGGAGTTATTTTGCTGATATTGAGTGGAGTAATATTATGAGCAGGAAGACTGTACAAGAGAAATATGACATTCTTACAGGAATACAATGAAGGAGTAAAAAAGTTTGTTCCTGTTTATAGAGTTCAGAAAAAAAATACATATATGGTACAATGCTAGATGTTTACAAGCAAAAAAGGCAAAGGATAAAGTGTGGAAGAAATTTTTAAAGCAGGGAAATTACTATAATAGTTGGCAGTACAAAGATACTAGAAATTAATATATTAGAGTAAGGAGAGAGGAAGAAAGAAAGTTTGAGAAAGATGTAGTGGATAAAAGCAAGGATGAACCAAAACTTTTCTACAAGTTTATAAACGGCAAAACAAAGAATAAGGAAACAATTGAAAAAATAATTAAAGAAGGAAAGACATACCAAACAGAGAAAGAAATGCGTGAAATAATGAATGAGAGCTTCAAATCGGTATTCACTGAAGAAGATGACTTCACAGAACCCAATAGGACATTGGATTGCCAAGGATTACAGGAAATTGCAGTTCATAAAGAGGATATTGGAAGATTACTGGACAAGTTGGAAGTCAGAAAAGCAATGGGGCCAGATGGTGTATCAGGCTGGGTGTTAAAAGAATGTAAAGAGCAATTACTGGATCCAATTTGGGAAATAATTAAAAGTTCAATAAATGAAGGGAAAGTTCCACTAGAGTGGAAGAGAGCCAACATAATACCAATATTTAAAGGAGGAAAGGCAACTGAACCACTAAACTACAGACCAGTGTCATTTACAAGTGTCGTAGGGAAGTTATGTGAAATAATTATCAAAGAAAAATGGGTTAAATTTCTAGAAGAGAAGCAAGTCATATCAAACTGACAATTTGGGTTAGGACAAGGGCAGTCATGTGTTTCAAACTTATTAAGCTTCTACTCCAGGGTTATTGCAGGACTTGAAAGCAGAGATGGATGGGTAGACACAGTATACCTGGACATTAAAAAGGCATTTGATAAAGTCCCTCACGGAAGACTTCTTTGGAAACTAGAGAACATAGGAGGACTGTGTGGAACCTTGCTCGAATGGACAAGAAATTATTTGAAGGATAGGGAAATGAGAACTGTGATCAGAGATATATACTCATCTTGGTGTAAAGTAACTAGTGGGGTGCCACAAGGGTCATTGTTAGCCCCCATTATGTTTCAAGTTTATGTAAATGACATTCACATTGGAGTAAACAGCTATATGAATTTATTTGCTGATGATGCATAGTTGCTTAAAGTTATCAAAACTAGAGAGGACTGTATACTGCTACAGGAAGATTTAAATAAGATCTGTGAATGGAGCAAGAATTGGAAATTGGAGTTTAACCCCTAGCCGGCGGCAGTGGACGTTGGCTGTCTCCTAAAATGTGAATCGTCTATATATAGCTTCTGCCGCCTACTGGTGTGCAGCATAAATTTAGTTACACCGCATTTTGTTACGTTTTGACAGCATCTTTATATAGACTCTACCGCAATTTCGCGCCGTGTTTACAAGTTTCTCAAATCAAACTTTAGGCTTTAAAGTGAAATTTCTTTATATGTTTACTAGGATAATGGAGTCACTCACACCCACATTAAAAATGTGTCCAGGACTTGTGACCTGGATGTGGTTTCCTCCACCCTCCCAATTTTTTTGTTTTTGTTTTTGCTTCCTGGCAACCCTACGTAAGCCTCAGTCTTGCTGGCGTCTCCAAGGCAGGCACGCGTACGGGGGTCCTTCCAAGGCTTTCTCTGTGTTCCTCTGCTTGAATACACCTACTACAGTTAGTACGTGTTTCACTGAAGAACCTTCACCTTCGTGGCTGTACCGTCCCGACAGCTACCCAACACCACATGGCGCAGTGAGTAGGATCACGAGTCTTCCCGACGCCATCGCCGCCACGCCAGCAGGGACTCCACTGCCTCTTCACGCCCTTCCCTGGGTTTTACGGAGCTTCAGTGACTCTTGTGACAGTGCGTGCAGTGCCTAGTGTTGTGTGTGCAGTGCTGTGACAGTGTGTGCGGTGTCGTGCCTTTGCGTGCAGTGTTTTGCGTTCTAGTCTTCCCTCGCCGTTCACAAGGGACGCTACACCCTTGGCGGGAGACAGACATCGCAGCATCACATCCCCCTCGTCCAGCGCGCAGCGGTAACTGAGGTGGTGGTGCCTTGCGGGGTGCCGCCGGGTGCGACACGCGCAGTACCGACGACCGAGTTGCCAGATACTGCCGCACACACGCGCACTCCCTTGCATTAACTTTATATATAACCCAGCTGTTCACGGGTTTCTCTATTGATTGTGGGGACGCTTCCTGTCTGTTCACGGGTTTTCCTTGTTCATCATGTCGCTCCCGCGTCCTTCGCCCGAGTGCAGCGACACCGAACACCAGCAGGAAACTCTTCAGTTTTCAGATGACGAAGCCAGTCCCCGGGGGAGTCCGGGTGGCTTACCCTTGGGCCCGCCGCTACTCACCCCCCACCTGCCCCACTCCTCGCCTCAACCCCACCAGTCTCCTCCCGCGCATCAAGACGGTACCATTCTTCACCTCATCAAATACTTGGAGGAATCACGTCTGTCAGCTGATTTGCGTAGAAGACAGGAGGATGAGGAAAGGCGGCGAGCAGAGGAGTCAAGAAGGGAAGCAGAGGAAATGAGACGCAGGGATGACAACGAGCGTTTCATGGCACTGCTACAACTGTTGTTAGTTCAGGCATCGCCAGCCCAACACCAGCCGTCTCCAGCCCGCTTACCTGTTCCCTTACCAACACTCAGCCCTTTCGCCCCAGCCTATCAGCCTGCAGTCACTGGTCTCGTGGGGACTACACCTGTTGCAGCGGTGAGTGCTACTCCCGTCACTGCCTTGCCTGCCGTGACAGCTGTTCCAACAGTTGCCACCCTCCCACCTCCCGCCGTGACTGCCGTTACAGCCGCTGCACCACCCGTCACCGTGACTGCGACTCCTACGTCCACAGCAGGCCCCCCCCCACGGGCAAACCTGTGGCTCAGAGTTCACCAATCCTGCAAGCCGACGCCACCTACCAGATGTTCAGGCAATGGCGTCGCTGGTGGCATGATTTCTCAGTCATGATTGATCTGCAGCGCCTTCCCAGAGAAAAGCAGTTGATCCAGCTACGGATGTCTGTTTCCCTGGAGGTTCAGAGGACTCTTGAACACACTCTCGGGATCGCTCCTGACACACTGTTAGCCGTGGATGAAGTCCTCGATGTGTTGCAATCCCACTTCAAGAGTCAACGTAACGAGGCTCTCCGCCGCCGTGAACTCCTGTGCTGCAAACAGGCAGTGGGTGAGTCTTTTCTGATTTCTATGTCCGCCTGAAAAACCTTGCTGAAGAGGTCGACCTTTGCTCCGGTGATCCAGTGACTTGTGCTGAGACCCAGCTGAAGATGGTTTTGCTCATGGGCATCAGAGAGGAGGAGCTCGTTCAACGCCTCATCTCTATGGACTCAGGTGCCCCTCTCCAGGACCTGGTCACCTGCTGCCGCTCGTATGAGGCCGCCCGGAACACAGCATCCGCCATCCAGTCGTCTCCAAGTCAGCTGTTCTCCATCTCTGCCTACAGACGGGAAAGCGACGTGACAAGGCCACCTCCTCACTTCAGCAACCGCCTTCGGAACAGCGAGGGAAGCCTGCAGCCGTTGACGTGTCCCAACCCTGCCAGTGTTGCTCCCGCCGGCACTCATATGGTCAGTGCCCTGCTGTCGACAGCACCTGTAGCAACTGCGGACGCAAGGGCCATTGGGCAAAGACTGCCAGGTGCCCTGCCAAAGACACCCAATGTCGTGCCTGTAAAAAGACTGGGCATTACGACAAGTGCTGCAGGTTAACAAATGCGACTCACAGCCAGAACAGCTCTCACGCTACGTCACAGAAGAAGAGCTCCTGCCGCAGTGTGACTCGCAGTCCAGCGTCTGAGGCCATGACTCCTAAACCTGTGTGTATTCACCTGACGCATGGAGGATCCACTTCCCACCTCCAAATGCTGCCAGATACAGGCGCGGACGTCACAGTCATTGGCCAGCGACACCTCAGCATTCTTCAAATCCCCAGGGACAGCCTACAGCCTCTACCTCCCGTGCACACGCTGACGGCGGACGGTTCAGAGATGGCACCTGCCCTGGGATGTTTTCAAGCTACCTTACGGCTCGGGCAAAGGTCTTGCATCGCCCAGATCCAAGTTCACGATGGCGTCCAGACCCCACTCCTCTCCTATGGCCACTGCAAGGAACTGGCCATCATCTCCCCGGAGTTCCCGAAGCCGATTCTCAAGGTCAAGCATGTTAACCGGTGCAGCGAGCGGCCCCTCCTGACATCACGTCTCCATATGCTGCAAAGGAGTACTTCCTTCGTGAGTTTTCAGACGTACTTCTCTCCAAGGAGGATCTGAGGAAGGCTCCCTGAAGCCCATGGTCGCACAGCCCATGCAGATCCACCTGAAGGAGGGCGCTACACCGTTCGCCATTCACACACCACGACAGATCCCTTCGCATTCCAGCAGCAAGTCAAGGATGAGCTGGACTCCATGGTGCGTCAAGGGATAATTGAGCCTGCCGGCGATGAGCCGTCTGCCTGGTGTCACCCCTTGGTCGTCGTGGCTAAGGACAAGGGAGTTCGCATCACGGTGGACCTCACAAAGCTCAATAGCCAGGTTTCTCGCCCAGCTCACCCAGCACCAACACCTTACGCCGCTGTCCGCAGAGTCACTCCGTCATCCCGCTTCTTCACGACAGCAGATGCTCTGTGTGGGTACTGGCAGTTGGTACTTGACGAGAAGGATCGCCACCTCACAACTTTCATCACCCCGTTCGGCCGGTTTAGGCATTGCCGAGGCCCCATGGGCTTCGCAGCTACTGGTGACGCCTACTGCCACCGCGGCGACTTGGCACTCCAAGGGTTGGAGAATTGTGTCAAGGTGGTGGACGACATTCTTCTCTTTGATGATGACTTCCCACACACTTGCAGAGGATTCATCAGATGCTCAGCAGATGCAGAGAGCACGGGATCACCCTCAACAAGGACAAGTTTTCAGTTGCCGAGCCTCAGGTCCGATTCTGTGGCTACAACCTCTCCCCCTCTGGCATCTCTGCAGGCGAAGACCGCGTCAGTGCAATCCGGGACTTTCCTACGCCCGCGAACTTGACTGACCTCCGCTCCTTTATGGGCTTAGTGAACCAGCTGTCAGAGTTCACCCCGGACATAGCAGCCGCAGCCCAGCTTCTTCGCCCTCTCTTGAGCCCTAAACGGACGTTCACTTGGACAGCGGACCATGATGAAGCCTTCAACCATGTCAAGACGGTGCTTCTCCAGCCGCCTGTTCTGGCCCACTTTGATCCAGCGCTACCAGTCGTCCTCCAGACGGATGCCTCCCGCCTTCATGGGATTGGGTACGCTCTCCTACAAGATCACGGCCAAGGATGCACACGACTAGTTCAATGTGGCTCACGCTTCCTCACTGACGCTGAGACGCGCTACGCCACCATTGAGCTCGAGCTGCTTGCCGTTGTATGGGCCATGTCCAAGTGTCGGCTCCACCTCATAGGCCTACAGCACTTCACGCTGATGACGGACCATCGGCCACTGGTCCCGATCCTGAATGCCTACACTTTGGACGCGATCGAGAATCCCCGTCTCCAACGTCTGAAGGAGAAAATCTCGCCCTACCTCTTCACAGCCGTATGGCGCGCCGGGAAGTTGCTACGCATCCCAGATGCTCTGTCGAGAGCCCCAGTCAGCCACCCCACTCCTGAGGACGAGATGGCGTGCACTGCTGCCACTGCCCACCTGCGGTGTGTCGTAGCTGCCAACGCTGAAGGCTCCGACCAAAACACACCACACCATGACGCCGATCGGACGCTCCAGGAGTTCAGAGCAGCAGCGAGGGCAGACCCGTCATATGCCCACCTCACCGCCTGCGTGACATCTGGCTTCCCGTCCAACCGGTACGAGCTCCACAGTTCCCTACTTCCCTACTGGAAGCTCCGCGATCACCTCTACGCAGATGGGGAGCTTGTCCTCTATGGCCAGAGGATCGTTGTTCCTGTAGCTCTCCGCCGCCGCACCCTTGCTCGTCTCCATGACAGCCACCGCGGTGTGGAAGCCACTCGCCGTCGGGCGAGGCAGACTGTTTTCTGGCCTGGCATTGACTCTGACATCGCCAATACTGTTCGTGCCTGTGAACCATGTCAAGTCCTCCAGCCGAGCCAACAACAGGAACCCCTGATGTGCGACGACAACCCATCCAGGCCCTTTGAGTCCGTCTCCGCAGACTTCTTCACAGTCGCTGGCAAGTCCTTTCTTGTCATTGCGGACAGACTCTCGGGATGGCCTGTGGTCGTCCCATGTGGTGCGGACACCACAGCCACACGCACCATCCAGATGTTCTGCCGCTATTTCCGGGAAGTGGGTGTCCCCCTCCGTCTCCGCACTGATGGCGGGCCCCAGTTTGCCAGTGCAGACTTCCAGAACTTCATGGAGCGCTGGGGTGTTCACCACATAGTGACTTCGCCGCACTATCCCCAGTCTAATGGCCATGCTGAGGCGGCTGTCAAGTCGGTGAAGCATCTCATCTTGAAGACAGCCCCCTCCGGCAACATTGATACGGAGGAGTTTGCCAGAGGTCTCCTGGAGCTGCGTAACTCTCCCAACTATACAGGACGGTCCCCTTCGCAACACCTCTATGGCCACCCTCTTCGGTCCTGCGTCCCTGCCCACCCAGAGTCCTTCTCCGCGGACTGGCAGACCAAGACGGAGGAATGCGACCGCCGCGCTGCCGCCCGAGCTGAACAGGTGCAGGCTCACTATGACCAGCACGCCAGGCCCCTCCCCAAGCTGTGCATTGGAGCCACAGTCCGCATCCAGGACCCTGTGTCTCTCCGCTGGGATAAGGTCGGTGTGGTCATGGGCTGCAGCAGGAACAGGGAATATGATGTTCGTCTCCCCAGCGGACGTGTCTGGCGACGCAACCGCCGTCTCCTACGCCCAGTGCCGCCCCATGGTGATGATCCTCCCCACCATATCCCTGTGGTCCCTTGGTCAGACGAGAAAAGTCCGTCTGCTTTACTTGCTCCCCCAGTTGCCCCACGTCGTTCCCAGCGGCTCATGGAAAAGAGTTCCGCTCGAGACAGTGCTACGAGCGTGAGGGGGGAGGGAGGTGTGGGTATGTAATGTAATGTAGCATATGTATTCCCTGTACCTCTGATTATCGTACGCCTGGCAACCCTACGTAAGCCTCAGTCTTGCTGGCGTCTCCAAGGCAGGCACGCGTACGGGGGTCCTTCCAAGGTTTTCTCTGTGTTCCTCTGCTTGAATACACCTACTACAGTTAGTACGTGTTTCTATGAAGAACCTTCACCTTCGTGGCTGTACTGTCCCGACAGCTACCCAACACCACAGCTGGAAAGCCGGCTAAAAAGGCAGAATATAAGTATATCTGGATAAAGAGAGAGATGAACCAGGTAGAAAGGGAAAATGAGAGAGAACTGAGGAGTGAAGCTAAGGAAAAAAACAAAGGAAGGACAGAGAACGAAAAGAAGTTTTACTAGAGAGTGCTAGACATGAGACTGAGGAAATGGTATATTCAGGAAGGGGAAGGAAAGCATTAAGAGTCATGTATACAAACATAGATGGGTTTATATCAGAAAGTTTGGAAGTGAGAGATTACATAGTGGAAAAAGGGCCAGATGTGGTATGTATGACAGAAACAAAGTTAAGTGAAGATATCCAAGTGAATTTTAAAGAGCAAGGATACAATGTTTGGAGGAGGGACAGAAAGGGAAAAGCAGGAGGAGGAGTATTGATTATGACTCGATTATGTGGAAGAGATACAGTCCGGAGATAGACTGGCAGAGGTTCTAAGTATAACAATAAGGACCAATGGGAGGGAAAAAAGGAGTATCATTGTTGCATATGTACCACCAAAGACTAATACATGGAGGCTTGATGTACATAAGGAAATGCAAAAGGAAGTACTAAATTGCCTGGATAACATGCTAAGGAAGGATAGAAGAGTGTTGCTCATGGGAGATCTAAACTGTAAACACGTCAATTGGGAAGAAATGGATGCAAGGAGTCGCGCTGGACGTTGGGGGGATGATGTGTTACAACTAGCAATGGTAAACACATTGGATCAATGGGTGAAAGATAATGCAAGATATAGAGGGGAAGATGATCCATCAATGCTGGATTTGATATTTACAAAAAATCCGGAGCCATGTCCAAACATTGAATATCATACTCCAATAGGAAAAAGTGATCATGTGGTCCTAGAAATCGAAGTAGAGGATCGGCAAATTTTGGAATATAATGAGGAACACAAACACAAGAGACGAAACCATGCTAAATCAAATTTTGAGGGATTAAAAAGTTATTTTGGTAGTATTCATTGGAAAGAAATTATGCATGGAAGGACAATTCAAGGAAAGTATGATATATTTCTTGACAATTTATTTATTTTATTTATTTATTTATTTTATTTATTTATTTATTTTTTTTGTCCTGGCCTATAGCACCTGTAGATAACTTGAAGAGTGTTGGAAACACTGTTAAGCGTCCACCCATTAGTGGCACAGGCAATTTTATTTATAGTGGTACCCATATTAGGGGCCATATCACCACCCAAGTGTATCTTTGGTGTAACCACCTAGAACCTGGGTATCATGGTGACATTTAGGTAACTTTAAACCACTTGACAAATGACATAGCTTCAAAGTGTCATGTGGTGGGCTTCGAACCTACGTGCGGATGTCTGCCCGATCCCATGCTCACCACCTTATCCACTATGAAAGCAATGAAAATCTATATGAGAAATGTGATATGAGTGTCTGTGAGGAAAGTAAATTGTAAAATGGAATGAGTGAAATGGAATACACTGAGAGAGTATGTCCATGTTGTAGGAGGGAAAAGCAAAAGGCTTGTACATTGTATGTGAGCAAAGTTCAAAGTATTTATAGGAAAGGAAACTACCCATAAGATTAGAGGATTTACTAAGGAGCTATGTTAGTAGAGATCAGACACTTGGATAAGGGAATGCCCTGATAGTGGAGGTGAGGTTTCTTCTTCAAAGATAAATTAAATGAATAAATTAATTTCTTTTTAACATTTTCCAACTTTACTTCATTAACATTAGCTATAGGATGTACGGAAATTTTGAAGTCACTCAAATCTTAACTCTTGTTATTGTTATTATAGTACAGGTTGGACATCCAGAATTCTATAATCCAGCAAATCCTATAATATGGCATAATATTAATTGGTAGGAATAATTTAAATTTTCCTGAATAATGTAAGTTTGCTGGAACGCCAGTATGATGTGGCGGTGCTTGTGTGTTTCTGTATCCCTCTGCGTGTACATTTATTTATACAGCTAACACATAATAAAACAATGTTACAGTTATATTGCAGACAGATTAAGACTATGTAGGGTGTTTTAGGATGCTTACTTAGGACCACCTGTAGTCTGGAATTTTTTGGAATCTGATAAGCTTTAGGTCTGGCAGTTCATAGATTTGGGAGCTTCAACCTGTACAACTGACCACACTTCTGCAAAGTTCATTATGTGTTATCAAAACTGACTACATTGTATCCTTAAAATATTTAACATTGTATCCTTAAAATATTTAAATTAGTGAACCTTGCTTGAAACATTCAGTGGTAGTAGATGTACAAAGGAGGGCCATCCCCATTCCCTTTTTGAATCCCTGTTATCTTCTGCAAACAGGCCTCCTTCCATCCCACTTCCTCCTACCATTGAATGCTTTGAGCAAAGCTTATGACTAATTATTTTGTGTTTATGATATCGCTAACGTTGACAATTCTAAGTGGATGTCTCAGGAGTGTGGCCAGCTGTACATAAACATAAACAAGATGTGCCATATAGAGATGAGTGTGGGCTATGTTCTTTCTTGGTGAGATAGTTACGCTTTCTCAATTGGAACATCCCATAGTAAACTTCATTGGTTACAATGCTGCCTCTGTCTCTCAGATGTTATTAATTTCCTCAATGCACAAACATAATTATTGCTGCTTATGATATTGTGAGAAGAAATAATTATGATAGATATTAATTCAAGAATGAAGTATGTTTTACTTAGTTTTTATAAGATAATTGAATGCTTGTTGATATGAGTGTGAGTGTAGAATAATGTGTATGCATGCCTAGTCTTTGCTGCCCAATCTGCTGCAGATACTAATTTGTTCTGTAGATGCTTTAGACATTGTATTTTGTTTAGCCAGAAGCAAATCAATGATAAATGCAATAATTGTAGTCTGCTTTGTTTTATGCAGTTACAAAATTACAGAATTACAAAATTTTCCTTACTTGAAAATCATTAACTTACGAATCACAATAGTAAGTGCATTGCAGAAAAAGAACTTGAACAGGCATTGGTGTTTACACTCTATTCAGTTTATATTTCAAGCTTAGGCAATGGGACGGCAAACAATAAATGGTGGTAATGATGCTAGCATAAGGCACCGAGAGATCAGAGTTACACTTTAGGTGAGATAGTCCTTTTATCTGGTTTGTCAAATCTGTAGTAAGATTTTCTGCTGTTTGCTCATTTGGCATGTTTTTTTCATGATTGTCCCACTTCAAATGAAAAATTGATATTCAACGAAACTTCTCTATATTACTGAATGTTTATTAAGTCTGTTTTGTCCTGTACTCTCATATCAAAAAAAGGTTTGATATGATTCTCTTGGCTACAGAAGTTGTTTGGCAACTAAAATGACCTTCCCTTTTCAGGAATTATGATCACCGACACTTCCCAAGGACAGACCATCTCCCAAATCTATCAGTCACAGAACTTGGAATTCATGCCTGACGAAATGACACAGAAGCGGATCATGCCTCTGTATGCTGCAA
This sequence comes from Portunus trituberculatus, assembly GCF_017591435.1. NCBI lineage: Eukaryota > Metazoa > Arthropoda > Malacostraca > Decapoda > Portunidae > Portunus > Portunus trituberculatus. The sequence goes on along the minus strand of NC_059279.1, from coordinate 11,518,941 downwards.
CTCTATCAGGTGAGTAGTAGGGCCCTTCAGAGTCACATGTAGTATTTGCATCTTCTTGAGGGGAATAGTTCTATATAGGGAGATTTATAATATTTTGTATATTTTGTGTGAAGAAGTGGAAGACTTGGGAAGTTTTGCCAATTTTTGCCGAAAATATATTGCCTGATTATTCTTAGATCCATTTCCTGGTAAGAGGCATCTTTAAATATGAGATGCCTAATCTGTGATAACATTTGCCAACTGGAAGTAAGAACTGTTCATTTTCTTGAAATTTGTTCTAAAGAGACTTAACCCAGATTTTTAGAAAAATTACATTCCATGAATTTGTGAATAGATACAGTTTCCCTTGACATCTGTGTCAGTTAGGTAGCAAATGCCTGTGGATAGACAAATTTGTGATAAGGATGATAGTAGAAGTAATTTTAAAAAATTACCCATGACTGCCGTAAGAGCAGTCATGGGTAGAGTCACTTTCTGACACTTGGTAATACCAGGTGCCATCTCCCAAACTTGCAGGCATGATGTTTTATGGGTAACTGCATATATGGGAATCCCATATAGCATTGGCTTGAACAAAGCTGCACAGTCGACATTATTGTGATCAATAGATACAGCAATATGCAATGTTATCTTTCTCTAGTAAACTCTGGAACTTCTTACTGCTTCTGTATTTCCATCCTGCTATGACTTGACTTCATTTAGGAGGAGGATTTTAGGACATATATCCGTTTCTTTTGACTAACTCTCTGGGACTTGCATTGGGACTGGCATTCTAAATGGGCTTTATTTTCACTCTGATGCCTTTGGCCAACTTTCCCCTCTTGCATAAAAAAATCAAGAAAATGTCTTTCTAAGCAGACCTCTGAGAAGCATTAAAGTGTTATTTTAAGTACTGTACTTAGGATAGTAGCAAAAGCTGAATGTTGCTAATATTTTCAATTTTAATCTTTTTAAGCATTACAGAGTGGTAATAGCATTCTACTTAGTGTTGCTGTGGTTTCTATTAATAAATGATAATGCTCAGGATATCATCCTTGGTTTTGTATTAGCTTGAGCTGTAATCATAAACATTTCTTATTTTAAAAACCATGGTTACTTAAAAAAATGGTCTCTCAATAATAGTGTTGTCTTGTCAACTATATATGTCTACTAGTGAAGGAAGCATGATTATGAATACATTGGAGAGTGAACAATAATGTCATGCACCACACCTAAATTTGAATAATTTCACAGGTGACATTGGTCAAACAGCTGTGATTGGCTATTTGGCAAAAGTGGGCAACAATAATTTCTACTTGGGACCTCAAGGAATGTTTGCCAACAGTACAGCTGCCCCCAAGATTTATACTCTAGAGAGGAACTACGACGTTAATGTCCCCTACCTGACCCGAGCTGAAATCTACGCTGGCATAGACAGTGAGTTGACAACCCAGTTTCTTTGGTACAAATACTTCACATTCTGGAGTATCAATTAAGTCAGAAGGCTTAAATATTTTGTACTTATATTTTGATGTCAATTCATGGATTTATAACATATGAAAAATTACACACACACACACACACACACACACACACACACACACACACACACACACAACCCAGAAAAGTACAGCAAGAAAGGACTAAAGAAACTTACATATGAGCGAAATGTAATGTATTCCAACATAAATGGAGTGATATCGGGGATTTTAGAACTCAACGATTACTTGAGGGACAAGAACCCAGATATTGTGGGTCTTACTGAAACAAAACTGAGAGAGGAGAAGACCTGATGAAGGTTGGAGAAGGAAATATAACGTTTGGAAAAGAAATAGAGTAGGTAAGATGGGAGGAGGAGTGATGTTGCTGGTTAAAAAGATATAAAGGTGGATCAAGTGAAAAAGGTATGGGAAAGGCAGAAGTGCTAAAGATCAGAGCAGAAACTAATGAAGGAAAAAGAGGCACTACATAGTGGTGTACGTACCACCTAAGACAAATGCATGGTCAGTACAGGAATATGAAGAAATGATAAGTGATACAGGAACATGTCTGGAAGAAATGTTGGGTGGCTGTGAACGAACTATAATGATGGGAGATTTTAATTGTAAAGAGGTGTGTTGGGAGGACTGGTCAATGGAAGGATCAGAGACAACATGGGAAATACACTATTGACACTGGCAATGGAAAATGTGTTAACTCAGTGGGTCAAAGAAGATACTAGGTTTGGAGGAGAGGGAGCATCGTCAAGACTGGACTTGGTCTTTAGTACAGAGCCAATGGTCATTGAGGAGATGAGGGTGGAGTGCCCTTTAGCAAAGAGTGATCATGCAGTTTTGGAGTTCAAGGTGATAGACGAAGAGAAATCTAGAAGAAATGAAGAATATAAAGTGGGAAGATGGAATTATGCCAAGACAGATTTTGGAAACCTAAAGAAATTCTTTCAAGAGACAAATTGGATGAAATTCAAGAGTGCTAAGGAGCAAATGAAAAGTGGAAGGAATTTATAAAAATATACAAAGAAGGTGAGAAAAATTTGTACCAATAAGACAACATAGAGAAGTTGGAAAGCAGGACTGGTTTAACGATAGATGTGAAAAGGCTAGAACAAGAAAAGAGGATGCATGGAAGAGGTGGAGAAGGAAAAGACGGATTAAGCAGTGGGAAAGTTACAAAAGAGCAAGAAATGAATATGTGTTGATTAGAAGAGAAGAAAGAAAGAAACAAGAAAAGGATATAATTGATAAATGTAAAGACCAACCAAGGCTTTTTTACAGACATGTGAACAACAACATCAAAAATAGAGAAAGTATTGAAAGTTTAGAAGTAAATGGAGTATACAGTGAAGATCCCAGGAAATGGCAGAGGCTATGAATGGATGCTTTCGGAAGGTATTCACAAAGGAGACTGCTTTTGACAAACCACTGGTAATGGAACAGAAAGGGATTATGAAGGAGTTTCAAGTAACGGTGGAGGAGATCAAGAACATGATGGGGAGTTTAGAAGTGAGAAAAGCTGTGGGACCTGATGGGGTATCAGGATGGATTTTAAGAGAATGCAGGAGCAATTGGCAGAAAAAGTTTGTGAAGTAATTGATGCCTCATTAAGGGAAGGCGTAGTGCCCCAAGACTGGAAAAGAGCTAACATTGTCCCAATCTATAAATCAGGTAACAAGAGAGACCCATTGAACTATAGACCAGTGTCACTTACAAGTGTGGTAGCTAAGATGTGTGAGAGGGTGGTGAAGACTAGATGGACAGACTTCTTGGAGAAAAATGACATACTTTGTGAGTGTCAATTTGGTTTTAGGAAAGGGCGTTCATGCACGACAAACCTGATATGTTACTATTCGAGGGTGATAGATGTAATACAGGAAAGAGATGGTTGGGCTGATGGAATATATCTGGATTTAAAAAAGGCCTTTGATAAGGTACCACACCAGAGACTGATCTGGAAACTTGAAATGGTAGGAGGAGTGCATGGCAGTTTACTAAAATGGATGGAAGACTTTTGGTAGGAAGAGAAATGAGAACAATAATTAAGGACAGACCATCAGAATGGGGATTGGTGGAGAGTGGAGTTCCACAGGGATCAGTGTTGGCACCAGTAATGTTCGCAGTCTACATAAATGACATGGTGGATGGGGTGTCCAGTTATGTGAGCCTATTTGCAGACGATGCAAAATTGTTACGAAAAGTGAGATGTGACAAAGATTGCGAACTACTCCAGGAAGACTTGGACAGAATATGGAAATGGAGCTGTACATGGCAAATGGAGTTCAACACGACAAAATGCAAGAAAATAGAGTTTGGCAAGAGTGAAAGAAGAATCAGGAGTATGTACAAGATAGGAAATGAAGACATAAAACCAGTCATGAAGAAAAAGACCTTGGGGTGACAATTACCAATGACCTATCGCCAGAGAGACATATAAACAAAATAATTGGAGAAGTATTGAACTTATTGAGGAACATAAGAGTGGCGTTCGTATATCTAGATGAAGAAATGATGAAGAAAATAATTACTGCAATGATAAGACCGAGGCTTGAATATGCAACAATACAGTGGGCTCGAACTTAAAGAAACACATAAGGAAACTAGAGAAAGTACAGAGGGCTGCAACGAAAATGGTGCCTGACTTAAGAGATTTGACTTATGAAGACAGACTGAAAAGAATGCAACTTCCAACCCTGGAAAACAGAAGAGAAAGGGAGACCTGATAGCAATATACAGAGTGATGATTGGCATGGAAAAATGGATAGGGAAGATCTGTGTATGTGGAATGGAAGAATGTCGAGAGGGCATGGGAAAAACTAAAATGGCCACTTATAGGAGAGATGTGAAAAATATAGCTTCCCTCATAGAAGGGTGGAAGCATGGAATAGTTTAGACGTGGAAGTGGTCAACGCAAGGAATATTCATGATTTTAAGAAAAAGCTGGACATTAATAGATATGGAGACGGGACAACACGAGCATAGCTCTTTTCCCGTATGTTACAATTAGGTAAATACAATTAGGTAAATACACACACACACACACACACACACACACACACACACACACACACACGGGATGTAAATCGAGGAGTTGTGACCTTGTTGTCCCGGTGTGTGGTGTCTGCCTGGTCTCAGGCTTATCCGAAGATTGGAAATAATGAGCTCTGAGCTCGCTCCGTGAAATGGCTGTCTCGTCAGAGACTGCAGCAGATCAAACAGTGAAACACACACACACACACACACACACACACACACACACACACACACACACACACATGTCCCTCATGGAAGACTTCTTTGGAAACTAGAGAACATTAGGAGGACTGCGTGGAATTGCTGAATGGACAAGAGATTATTTGAAGGATAGAGAAATGAGAACTGTGATCAGAGATACATACTGTCTTGGAGTAAAGTAACCAGCGGGTGACAAGGGTCAGTGTTAGATTATGTTTCAAGTTTATGTAAATGACATTCACATTGGAGTAAACAGCTATATGAATTTATTCGCTGATGATGCAAAGTTGCTAAAAGTTATCAAAACCAGAGAGGACTGTATACTGCTACAGGAAGATTTAAATAAGATCTGTGGATGGAACAAGAAGTGGAAATTGGAGTTTAATGCCAAGAAATGTTACATAATGGAACTAGGAAAGAGTAAGAAGACCAGTATGGAACTATTTGATGAGAGAGGAGCAAATAAAGAAAGACTAAAGAGGAAAAAGATCTTGGAGTAGTCATACAAGAAAATCTGAGTCCTGATAAACACATAAATAAGATATTTGGACTATCATATAGGATGTTGACTAATATAAGAGTGGCATTTCATTACATGGATAAAGATATGATGAAAATAATCATCACAAGCATGATACACCGAAGGCTGGAATATGCAGAAGTGGTATGATTTCTGAGTTCTATAAAAGATATAAGAAAACTGGAAAGGATACAGAAGATTGGTACAAAGATGGTGCTGGAGTTAAAGAACCTCACATATGAAGAACGACTGAAGGAAATGGGATTGCCAACCTTACAAGATAGAAGAGAACGAAGGGACCTAATAACAATGTATAAAATAGTAAATGGTATTGAAAAGATAGACAAAGAAGACCTGGTGCTGTTGATGGAAGAGGATGGAAGGACAAGAGGACATGAAAAGAAGATCAGGATGAGGCAGTGTGTGAAGGATGTTTTGAAAATACAGTTTTCCACACAGAACGGTGAAAAAATGAAATGCATTGGATAATGGAATTGTTGCAGCACACAGTGTGCATAACTTTAAAGAAAAACTAGATAAATGGAGATATGGAGACAGGACACTATGAGTGAATGTTCTAGGGAAATAAGCTACCTCGGAGCCATTGAGCAGGACGCACACATCTGAGCAGCTCGCTGAGATTACTTCAAAAGGAGTTGGACCACAGGCCTAGACGTATGTACAGGGGGAGAGGGGGCCATAAGTTCTTCTATCTCGAAATTATATAAGTGTTAGATCACATATACGTAGATAATTAATGAACAACGTGAGAGAGATGGAACCAAGTAGCGCTGCCAGGCACATGACAGAACCAAAACATACGCCGTGTGGGAACCAAGGCATTATAGAAACCCCTATAGGTTTAAGAAAACTGACTGATGATATTATGGATAAGGATTTCTCGGGTTTCCGGGATGAACGAAGTAATATGAGAAGACTTGTTAATATAGAAAGAGAATTAAGATACACGAAGGAGGTGATGACCAGTCTTATGGATAAACAAGACCGACTGCTTGCAGAAAACACAGCCTTGAAACTAAGAGTAACTGAATGTGAGAAAGTAAATAAAATAAACCAAGAATTGAAAGAGAAGATTCTAGAAATAAGGAAGCAAAATGACGTTCTTAAAACAACATGTTAAAATTATGAAAGGTCTCTAAAGAACTTGCAGGATAAAGTGCAGCACGGGATTACTGACAGGGTAGAAGGTGGTCTAGGTGATAAGTTGAAAGAATTAAGAATTGAATGGAGACACGAGCAAGAAGAGGAAAAAGTCAAATTTTCAGAAGTGGTAAGGAGACAAATTCAGGAGAACACCAAAGTCGCTGTAATAGAAGCTATCAAGGAGAAGGAAGATTTAGTGCCAGATGCAGTGGACAAGAAAAAAAGCTTTGTGATTTATGGGATGAGAGAAAAGAAAATCTAAATAAATTCACAAGAGAACGTGAAGAAAGGGAAATGGCCAAAACAGTTATCAAACGAGTACAAGACAGCACACAAGAATTTGACCAGGAGGTAGAGGAAGTGATTAGACTGGGAAGGTACACTGAAGGAGGAAAGAGACCAATGAAGGTAAAAATGAGATCTCAAGTGGCTATACAGGAAATAATGGCTAGAAAAGGGAAGCTGGCCAATGATGTCGATCACAAGAAAATATGGATAAAAAGAGATATGAACATAGAGGAAAGGAAAAAGGAGAAAGTGCTAAGAAGTGAAGCTAAGGAAAAAAACGAGGAAAGGACAGAGATGGAGAAGAAGAATTTTTAGTGGAGGGTCCTGGATATGAGACTAAAGAAGTGGTACCTAAGGAAAAAAGAGGAGGTCGTGGAGGAAGTAATAAATTAAGAGTGACTTATACTAACATAGATGGTTTGTTATCAAGTATATTGGAAGTAAGCGATTATTTGAAAGAGAAAAAGCTAGATGTAAAGTGTATCATTGAAACAAAACTGAAAAAAGAGATTGATGTCAACTTTAAAGAGGAAGGATATAATACCTGGAAGAGGGACAGGAAGGATAAAGGGGGAGGAGGAGTGCTAATAATGGTTCGTGATAACATTTGGGTGGAGGATGTGCAATATGGTGAGGACAAAGTGGAAGCATTGGGAGTAACAATCAGAACAGAAGATTTGAAGAAAAGAAAAATTATAGTTACATATGTTCCAGCAAAGACTAATACATGGGGATCAGAAGAGCATAAAGATATGCAAAGAGAGACTATTGTCTCTCTGGATAACAGTATAAGAAGAGATAGAAGAATACTCTTAATTGGAGACTAACTGTAAAAAAATAAACTGGAGAAAGATGGAAGTAATGGAGAATGCTGGGCAGTGGAGTGAGAAAGTGTTACAGATGACTATGGTTAATACAATGGACCAGTGGGTGGAGGAGTCCACAAGGTACAGTGGGGAAGAAGAACCATCGTTGCTTGACTTAATCTTCACAAAGAAACCAGAGTCCCCTCCAATCATACAATACCTTGGTCCAGTGGGGAAAAGTGATCATGTGACAATAGGGATATAAATGCAGGAGGAAGACGAGATAAGTTACAGAGAGGACTATAAAGGAGAGAGATTAAATTATGCAAGAGCAGATTTTGAAAAATTGAGGAGTTATTTTGTGGATATTGTGTGGAGTAATATTATGTGCAGGAAGACTGTACAAGAGAAATATGACATATTCTTACTGAAATATAATGAAGGAGTAAAAAAGTTTACCCCTGTTTATAGAGTTCAGAAAAAAGTACATGCTTGGTACAATGCTAAATGCATACAAACAAAAAAGGCAAAGGATAACCTTGCTCGAATGGACAAGAGATTATTTGAAGGATATGGAAATGAGAACTGTGATCAGAGACACATACTCATCTTGGGGTAAAGTAACTAGTGGAGTGCCACAAAGGTCATTGTTAGCCTCCATTATGTTATATAAACGACATTCACATTGGGGTAAACACTTTATAAGTTTATTCGCTTATGATGCAAAGCTGCTAAGAGTTATCAAAACCAGAGAGGACTGTCTGCTGTTGCAGGAAGATAAACAAGATCTATGAGTGGAGCAGGAAGTGGAAATTGGAGTTTAATGCCAAGAAATGCCACATAATTGGACTAGGAAAGAGTAAGAGAAGACCGGTATGGAACTATTTGATGGGAGAGGAACAAATAATGAAGACTAAAGAGGAAAAGATCTGGATGTGATCATATAGGAAAATCTGAGCCCTGAAAAACACATAAACAAGATATTTGGACTATTATATAAAGTGGCATTTCCTTACATGGATATAGATATGATGAAAAAAATCATCACAAGCATGATACGCCCAAGGCTGGAATATGCAGCAGTGGTATGGTCTCGGAGCTCTAAAAAGGATATAAGAAAATTGGAAAGGATACTAGAGATTGCTACAAAGATGGTGCCAAAATTAAAGGACCTCACATATGAAGAATGACTGAAGGAAATAGGACTGCCAACTTTACAAGATAGAAGAGAACGTGGGGACCTAATAACAATGTATAAGATATTAAATGATATTGAAAAGATAGACAAAGAAGACCTGGTGCTGTTGACAGAAGATGGAAGGACAAGAAGACATGAAAAGATCAGGATGAGGCAGTGTGTGAAGGATATTGGAAAATACAGTTCTCCACACTAACAGTGGAAAAATGGAATGAATTGGATAATGAAGTTGTTACAGCACATAATGTGTATAACTTTAAGGAAAAATGAGATAAATGGAGATATGGAGACAGGACACTATGAGCTCTGCTCGAACCCTGTACAATACAACTAGGTAAATACACACACACACACACACACACACACATATAAGATGGGTGAAGAAGTAGTGTTGAAAAAGGTGGAAAAGGAAAAGGATTTGGGAGTGATAATACAAGACCATGGGCAGTTTGAGGCTCATATTGATAAGATGTTTGGAGAAACGTATAATTTGATAAATATTGGATTAGCCTTCCATTATATGGATAAAGATATGATGAAGAAATTAATTAGTACGGTAATTAGACCAAGATTGGAATATGCTGTAGTGGTCTCCTTATAAAAAGAAGCATATAAGGAAGTTGGAGAGATTGCAGAGAATGGCAACAAAAATGGTTCCGGAATTGGCAGAAATGACCTATGAGGAGAGATTAAAAGAAATGAATTTGCTTACCTTGGAACAAAGAAGAGAAAGAGGAGATTTAATACAGGTTTATAAACTGTTGAACGGACTGGATGAAGTGGATAATGAGCAAATGATGTTGAGAGAGGAAAACTTAGATAGAACAACGAGATCGCATAGTAAAAAGATAGCCAAGGGAATATGCTTGAAGGATGTGAAGAAATATATTTTCCCACAAAGATGTGTGGAGGTGTGGAATGGTTTGAGTGAGGAGGTGGTGTCAGATAGGAGTGTACATAGTTTTAAAGGAAAGTTGGATGTGTGTAGATATGGAGACGGGGCCACACGAGTATGATACCCAGGCCCTGTAAAATTACAACTAGGTGAATACAACTAGGTGAATACACACACACACACACACGCACACACACACACACACACACACACACACACACACACACACACGGGACATCGTCGATGGCGGAGGTGGTCGCTGAGCTCCAGAGCAATCATCTATAATTCTACAGTTACCTAAGAGTAACCAAGGTGGGAAAGGAGCTGGTAATGTTTGTCCCGTCTCCATATAGTCATGTTAACTGTTGATTAGCAAAATAATGTCCAGTGAAGGTAAATATAAACTGTAGCCTGCGTTTGAGCCATCAGCTGGTTTGTTTACGTCTGCGCAACATGGCGGCCGTGAACTCGAAAGAGGAATCAAACTTCACAGGGTTTCAAGGAATAATGGAGAAGAGCGCTTATGTGAAGAAAATTCTGGAGTTAGAAGGTAAAATTGAAAAACTGTTTGAAAAGTATGAGGGCCTGGAAACGAGTTATGACAATGTAAAGAGAGATTGTGCCGATATGAAGAAGGAAAATGCAGCACTGAAAGAGGAAGTTAAGCTAATTAAAGTGAATTGCGAAAAATGTGGAGAATCTCTAGGAAAAGTGATGGAGAAGCAGGCTGAATGGAAAAAGTCAGGAAGTGGAAAGAAAGGAGGTAAATTACAAAGTTGCAAGTCTGGAAAAGGAAATCAAAGAGTCAGGGAGAAAACTTTGGGCCTTGCTGAAATTATAGATCAACAGATCATAGAAGAGAAGATAGCTGAGAAAGTGGTGAAGGTTATTAAGTCAAATGAGACATTGGTGAGGGAAACTGTAGACAAAAAGAGATGTGTGGTGATATTTGGTGTGGAGGAGGATAAGACACCGAGTAAAATGGAGAGAGAGAAAACATAAAAAGGTGATAAATAATATCATTAATGTGGTGCAAGAGGAGGAAAAGACCTAGTACAAGAAATAGAGGACTTCCATAGAATTGGAAAGTTCACAAGAGAAGGTATGAGGCCAATAAGAATCAAACTTAAGTCACAAAAGGATGTAGATGAATTGGTGGAGAAGTCATGGAGGCTAGCCCAGCAGGAAACAACAAGGAAGATTTGGTTGAGAAGAGATCTCGGTGAAAAGGAAAGAGAAATGTTAAATGAGTTGAGAAAGGAGGCTTTGAAAAAAATGAAGAGAGGACAGAAGAAGAGAAGAAAGAGTTTTTCTGGAGAATCTTGGATATGAGACTGAGGAAGTGGTTCATAACCCAGAAAAGTACAGCAAGAAAGGACTAAAGAAACTTACATATGAGCGAAATGTAATGTATTCCAACATAAATGGAGTGATATCGGGATTTTAGAACTCAACGATTACTTGAGGGACAAGAACCCAGATATTGTGGGTCTTACTGAAACAAAACTGAGAGAGGGAGAAGACCTGATGAAGGTTGGAGAAGGAAATATAACGTTTGGAAAAGAAATAGAGTAGGTAAGATGGGAGGAGGAGTGATGTTGCTGGTTAAAAAGATATAAAGGTGGATCAAGTGAAAAAGGTATGGGAAAGGCAGAAGTGCTAAAGATCAGAGCAGAAACTAATGAAGGAAAAAGAGGCACTACATAGTGGTGTACGTACCACCTAAGACAAATGCATGGTCAGTACAGGAATATGAAGAAATGATAAGTGATACAGGAACATGTCTGGAAGAAATGTTGGGTGGCTGTGAACGAACTATAATGATGGGAGATTTTAATTGTAAAGAGGTGTGTTGGGAGGACTGGTCAATGGAAGGATCAGAGACAACATGGGGAAATACACTATTGACACTGGCAATGGAAAATGTGTTAACTCAGTGGGTCAAAGAAGATACTAGGTTTGGAGGAGAGGGAGCATCGTCAAGACTGGACTTGGTCTTTAGTACAGAGCCAATGGTCATTGAGGAGATGAGGGTGGAGTGCCCTTTAGCAAAGAGTGATCATGCAGTTTTGGAGTTCAAGGTGATAGACGAAGAGAAATCTAGAAGAAATGAAGAATATAAAGTGGGAAGATGGAATTATGCCAAGACAGATTTTGGAAACCTAAAGAAATTCTTTCAAGAGACAAATTGGATGAAATTCAAGAGTGCTAAGGAGCAAATGAAAAGTGGAAGGAATTTATAAAAATATACAAAGAAGGTGAGAAAAATTTGTACCAATAAGACAACATAGAGAAGTTGGAAAGCAGGACTGGTTTAACGATAGATGTGAAAAGGCTAGAACAAGAAAAGAGGATGCATGGAAGAGGTGGAGAAGGAAAAGACGGATTAAGCAGTGGGAAAGTTACAAAAGAGCAAGAAATGAATATGTGTTGATTAGAAGAGAAGAAAGAAAGAAACAAGAAAAGGATATAATTGATAAATGTAAAGACCAACCAAGGCTTTTTTACAGACATGTGAACAACAACATCAAAAATAGAGAAAGTATTGAAAGTTTAGAAGTAAATGGAGTATACAGTGAAGATCCCAGGGAAATGGCAGAGGCTATGAATGGATGCTTTCGGAAGGTATTCACAAAGGAGACTGCTTTTGACAAACCACTGGTAATGGAACAGAAAGGGATTATGAAGGAGTTTCAAGTAACGGTGGAGGAGATCAAGAACATGATGGGGAGTTTAGAAGTGAGAAAAGCTGTGGGACCTGATGGGGTATCAGGATGGATTTTAAGAGAATGCAGGGAGCAATTGGCAGAAAAAGTTTGTGAAGTAATTGATGCCTCATTAAGGGAAGGCGTAGTGCCCCAAGACTGGAAAAGAGCTAACATTGTCCCAATCTATAAATCAGGTAACAAGAGAGACCCATTGAACTATAGACCAGTGTCACTTACAAGTGTGGTAGCTAAGATGTGTGAGAGGGTGGTGAAGACTAGATGGACAGACTTCTTGGAGAAAATGACATACTTTGTGAGTGTCAATTTGGTTTTAGGAAAGGGCGTTCATGCACGACAAACCTGATATGTTACTATTCGAGGGTGATAGATGTAATACAGGAAAGAGATGGTTGGGCTGATGGAATATATCTGGATTTAAAAAAGGCCTTTGATAAGGTACCACACCAGAGACTGATCTGGAAACTTGAAATGGTAGGAGGAGTGCATGGCAGTTTACTAAAATGGATGGAAGACTTTTGGTAGGAAGAGAAATGAGAACAATAATTAAGGACAGACCATCAGAATGGGGATTGGTGGAGAGTGGAGTTCCACAGGGATCAGTGTTGGCACCAGTAATGTTCGCAGTCTACATAAATGACATGGTGGATGGGGTGTCCAGTTATGTGAGCCTATTTGCAGACGATGCAAAATTGTTAAGAAAAGTGAGATGTGACAAAGATTGCGAACTACTCCAGGAAGACTTGGACAGAATATGGAAATGGAGCTGTACATGGCAAATGGAGTTCAACACGACAAAATGCAAGAAAATAGAGTTTGGCAAGAGTGAAAGAAGAATCAGGAGTATGTACAAGATAGGAAATGAAGACATAAAACCAGTCATGAAGAAAAAGACCTTGGGGTGACAATTACCAATGACCTATCGCCAGAGAGACATATAAACAAAATAATTGGAGAAGTATTGAACTTATTGAGGAACATAAGAGTGGCGTTCAGATATCTAGATGAAGAAATGATGAAGAAAATAATTACTGCAATGATAAGACCGAGGCTTGAATATGCAACAATACAGTGGGCTCGAACTTAAAGAAACACATAAGGAAACTAGAGAAAGTACAGAGGGCTGCAACGAAAATGGTGCCTGACTTAAGAGATTTGACTTATGAAGACAGACTGAAAAGAATGCAACTTCCAACCCTGGAAAACAGAAGAGAAAGGGGAGACCTGATAGCAATATACAGAGTGATGATTGGCATGGAAAAATGGATAGGGAAGATCTGTGTATGTGGAATGGAAGAATGTCGAGAGGGCATGGGAAAAACTAAAATGGCCACTTATAGGAGAGATGTGAAAAAATATAGCTTCCCTCATAGAAGGGTGGAAGCATGGAATAGTTTAGACGTGGAAGTGGTCAACGCAAGGAATATTCATGATTTTAAGAAAAAGCTGGACATTAATAGATATGGAGACGGGACAACACGAGCATAGCTCTTTTCCCGTATGTTACAATTAGGTAAATACAATTAGGTAAATACACACACACACACACACACACACACACACACACACACACACACACACACACACACACACACACACTATCATAGTAAGAACCTGTTATATAAGTGTCATCTTTTCACAAATTTTCATGTAAGTAATAATAGTTTTATAGGTTTCCATTAAAAACTTTTTCTAGAGAATTATTTACTTGAATATTAATGTTGCATAATGAATTGAGAATATTAACATGCAATATGTTGCACTGCTCATTGATGCTATAAGTTTATTGAATGTATATATTTGTGTTAAGTGATAAAAAACTTGTGGATATTTTTTGTTTGATAAGCAATATAAGAGAAATTTATTTGTATACCTGAATATAATCATTAATCCCATAAGTGTAACAGACATTGCATTAAAGCTCACATACACCATATTGATTGGGCAAGACACTGCTAGTTGTGGCAAAGATAACAATGAGAATTGGTTAGTCCCACCTGCAATTGTATTATTATTCTTGGCTAGATGCACTCTTGCACATAATTTTTTCATGCAGTATGCTAATCATCTATCATTCAGTATTTTTAATGAATCCCTGAAGGTTACCAGATCTTATTGTTTGTCATTTGTGTACAGGTTTGCTGATCCAGAAAGTGCTGATGGAGTCAAGTAACAACCAGCTTAGTTTATCCCAGGCCATAAGGATGTACTACAGTGACCATGGCCTCCCTGGTTACCCTGACTACAAGGCCTGCAATAGAAGAGAAGCATTCAAGTCTTTGAATCTTGCAGTCATTGAAGAGCAGGTACTGAGAATTGGTATGAATGAGTAGTAAATTAAAATTGTCACCAAAATTATTATTCCTGACATTTATTGTAATACTTTCTCAGACATATGATAAATTGTATTCTCAGGAATTAATTGATGTTATTTTATTGAGTGCATGAATAAAAGCAAGTGCAGTGCTTATGTATGAGCCATAATTGGAAATTATGAACCCACAAGCAGATAGCTTCTTTTTACTATTCTTCAGATAGTGGATGCCAACCAACCAATAAGCTAAAGTTTAGGTTTTTTTACGGAGATTAGTTGAAAGAGAGCCAAGACCAGCAGCATAAATATAGGATAGCTGAAACCTTGGGGTGAGGTCATGGTCCATGAAGCGTAACCATCCAGTTTTATTTGCTGTGTTGCAGACCAATGTCATTCTTTCTGATGGGAAAAGGCTGTTGGTTTCTCTAATCTGGAAAGAGAAAAATGTGTATATATATACATATATATATATACACACATATATATATATATATATATATATATATATATATATATATATATATATATATATATATATATATATATATATATATATATATATATATATATATATATATATATATATATATATATATATATATATATATATATATATATATATATATATATATATATATATATATATATATATATATATATATATATATATATATATATATATATATATATATATATATATATATATATATATATATATATATATATATATATATATATATATATATATATATATATATATATATATATATATATATATATATATATATATATATATATATATATATATATATATATATATATATATATATATATATATATATATATATATATATATATATACATACATACATATATATAATACTAGACAATAATATACGACCACGTGTGGTACATGGTTGTGTATTTATGGCTGAAGTAGCATTAGACAAAGATTTGCAATCGTTCTTTGATATTGTGGAATATTTCATGCTCAAGGCCAAACACAGTCAATTCTCAGTCTGCCTCTAGCAGTAGTGGAGTAAGTTTCTCTGCATTGTCCTGTTCAGTAACAGGTCTCTGGATTTATATGACTTGGGTGGTTAGTAGTGCTTTACTTTTTTATTTATTTACTTTTTTTTTTTTTATTTATACCATGTGGGCTTTTCACGGGAATTTATGGGCTAAAGGGGATACTTTTTTTTGGGTATCTCCTATCTCAAAGCCCACCTGCTAGGAAACCGTTACCCTATGTGAGGAAGCCCAACCTACACTTAGACCGTGGACAGGATTCGAACCCATGCGCTTGGAGACCCCCTGGGACCCCAAAGCACGCATAGTTCCACTGTACCACTATGTTGAAATTTAAGGATTTAATGAGTGAGACAATTGTTCAAATGATTGGTCAACAGAGAGGAGGTCATACAATTACTGAAATTTGCATTTTCACTAGCATGGGGCAAACGAGTGTGAAGAAGTACATACGCAAATTTCGTGAAAGAGGAGGTGATCAAATACCACAGAAGAAACCTTGCTCTAGCAGGCCACATCATGCTGAAATTAACAATAAGTCAGCAGCAACAAATTTGATTTGAGATCTTGCATGGTCTGCCAGAGCAAGGTTTCTTCTGTGGTTGCCCCATTTCAATTTACTACACTCATACCTTGATAGTACAGAACTTTCTTTAATGAATTTTGAGAATAGCAGATAAAATCTAGAGCTGCCAACTCAGTTTGAAAGTCCTGTGCTCAGGAGTTGTCACAAACTACTTCCAGCAACATGATCATGATCAAGATCAACCACTATGGATGGAGTTGTAGCGACGCTGAACACAATCTGTTACTGACCATTAGTTGACAGTAATTTTGTGTACATGATTGTATCACTGTGTAAGCCATTGCTCCAAAATTTTTGCCACTTTTTATTTATTGTGTTTGAATTACCTATATTAATTTTTTACAACCATGGTGTCTGAAAGAAAAGTTAAGAAGAAAAAAATGGTTAATTTATTAGTAGCACAGAGGCTTAAGTTGATAAAGAAATAGAAAGTGGTGCATATGTGAAGCTAGTGTGTGAGGAATATTATGTCAAAAAAAAGAACTGTTTCAATATACCTAAGCAAAATCTTAACTAAACAAATATGCTATATGCAGGTATTTTGCACTGTGAGATTGGGCAGCATGCTTCGTTAAAAGTATAGTACTGTATTCATTCCCATCCTTCATAATTTCGTTTTTTATATTAGCCACTCCTGCTGTAACCTAACCTAGTGTTACTACCTAGGAATAATCAGCTTCATTGGTCAAATGTTCCTCCCTTTTAGTCCGTAGCACTGAGGTGTGAATGTATTGTTATAATTTCGACTATGAATAATAATGCATGTTTTTTTATCTTTTTCAGGCTCTGAATTACATGTATGCTTACTCAGCAAAGATTCCAACTGTCAGAGAGAGGATTAAGGAAAAAAAAGATGACTTCCAAATGATTGAACGTTATTTTAAAGAAGCCCTTGGGGAAGCATGGACTGAGTTTAGCAACTTTTTAAGTAAGAACTGCATTTGACTTCCATTTTTCTGTTTTTATTATATCCTCTGAAACACCATGGAATGACCACAACAGTTACCTGTGCACTGCCATCAAATTACCAAGACTTGCCCATGGAAGTATACTGCTTGGTTTTCAGATATTATGAAGTTAATGGTTCCTATGTCTTTTGAAGATACGTCACTCTCCATATCCATCCTAAAGATGTACTTCTCCTTAAATCATATTTTTTAAGTTATGGTAGCATGAGTATTTACAAAGAATGATAAAGTAAGATGAATAAGAGAACATATTTGAGTTTAGTATATGCAGTGAGCACAAAAGGATGGGCTTTCAGAGTTATATAGTATTATATGTGTTGCATTGAGTAAACTTATCATACATTATTGAGTAAAACAACAGTGAATCTATTAAGACTAAAAATATCTCTTATTTGATGATTTAATAATTTTTATAGTTTAGTTACTTTTTGTATTTCACACTGAGTACATAAATGAATTAAGTTATCAGTTTTATTATCACTGAAGTGAAATGCTAATATTCTGTGTAGCAATGTAAAGCAGTTCTTGAGTAAACTTGCATGTTAGCAATAGGAGGAGCTTTTGAAAAATAAAATCTTTGCCCTTCTTTTGCTTTTGTGAGAGTTCTGGTACCTGAGGCTCACCATCACTGCATTTGTAAGCCATTTTGTTATAGAATTTTATGAATTCTTTTAAGCCAAGCATAAAGTAATTAGATATCCCATTAATAGGACATGTGCTCACTCAAAAGTTTATCTAAATATGGAACAAATTTCAATTATCTATTGAACTTATCAAGGAATTCATGTAAATTCGAGTTGCAGTTCACCATTGAGGCCCATGTGTTTTTTTGGTGAGCTTTTAGTGCCCTGTCACTACATGAATGAATAACATTATGTTCTTCCATCACAGACAACTTTGACAACTCTGAATATGAACGATGCACAACCTCCACTTCAAACCAGCTCTTGAGTGAGAGCAAGGTGGACCTGCTAGTGGTGTATGGCTATGAGGGAGGTGAGACAGAAACACAGAAGGAGCGTGACTACATTTCGTAAGTGTACATAACCACCTCTGTTCCTGCAGAATATCTTGATTGCTGAATCAATGAATTCGTGAATTTTCCTTTTAAAAAGTTTTGGTAGAATTTTTCAGTAAATGTGATTGGGAATTGTAATTTATTTATTCAAGGAAAGTGTGTCTTATGATATTTTTCAGTTATGAATATAAGGATTTTGCTACTTATGTTCTCATTTCCTATGCTATATTGAATGAAAAGAGATTAATTTTTATACCAGGAATTGTCCTTTTCATGAACAGAAGTAAGGCAGTTTTCTTTTCTTTATGGAGTGTATGAGGATTATAAATAAGTGGGGATGAATATCACTTTGAATAGTATGCAAGTCACTGAAGTAGTTACAGTGCTTTATGTATATAATTTTATATGTTACTGTAAATAGAAGAATATTTAAAGTTAACCTTAGAACAAATAAAGTAAAATGTTGTGCTTACTTGTAGATACTGTAGATTGCTTGGAATAAATCCAATAAATTCTGGCCATTACACATATCCTGGGATTAATAATGAAGGGTACTTATAGCTTTGTACAACCTCTTGGTTTTGTGCTTCATGATAAAATTACAGATGTGCCTGTGCAACAACTCATGAATTTTACAGATTTATGCCAGTCAACAGACTGTTTGATCATGGCTGACATTTAGCACCACAGTAGTGTGTTAGTATGCTGTGGACTGGTCTCAGAACTCTCTTAATATCACCTTGTGTCTGGATCTTTATACCAATAATGGCTAGACAGGACCCTCTTGTTTGTACAATGCAGGGGAAGGATAATGCATTAAGGTGGCTTTGCATCTGGATGAAATTGAATTATTATTATGATTATTATTCTTGTTTATTGTTATTGTTGTTATTATTATTATTAATTATTATTATTAGTAGTAGTAATTATTATTATTATTATTGATTATCATCATCATCATCATTATCATTACTTGGGAGATGGCTAGTTGTATGAAAACTATAACTCTCTCCTAACAGACACCTTGGACAGATGTTGAATGTGGGTGTGGACAGGTCTCGCATTGGTGTTTTGGACGGCAAGTCTGCAAAGTGGCTCTTCCCAATGGCCAACTTAAGCAATGTAGCTGACTGGGGTAGCAACTTTTCAGAGAGCACAATATGTAAGTTGCTGTGTCATGCTGGCTCTCAACCATAAGTATCACAGTGATCAAAACCTGTGGGACACAGTCTACCCAACGGCATATTGGCTTATATCTAGAATTTAGATTTTACTACATTAAATGAAAGTAGATAATGCTAGCAATGTACCTAAGCATCATAGGATTCTCAAAAGTAGTTTAATTCTAAAGATATTTTTTGTCATAATTATTTTTTTATTTTGTAATTATATTTTGTTAATGCATGTTGATGATTACCTTTTTATGGGTAATTTTGATGTAGAAAAAATTTATAATATACATATCAAAGACTAAATTGTCAGTTGTGAGAGCGATGACGATGTGTATGAGAGTGAGAGAGACATGTAATATGTGAAATATGTAATAATGAGGTCCATAGACAAAAGCAAATTGTGACTTAACTTTTATAGATCTGTGAGAATTTCCAGGAACATGAATCCGAGCAGATCAGACTACGTTAGTGTAAATATGAATGTTGGATTGGGTTGAATGTTGTTACATCACCAGCCAGGCATCAGCAGCAGTCACTTACTTGAAGGAGAGTATTATAAGTGTGTTTCTTTGAACCCTCAGATTCCTATGGCTCTGGATCAGACATGTCTGCTGTAATGGATGCACTCAACACATACTACTTTAACTTTTACAATCACATGTGGAGTGATCCCAATAATGCTTCAGCCAATGCTCAGGTCAGTTGCTTCAACCATTACTATCTGTATTTTTAAGTAAATGATTAGCATGTGAAACCAGTTCATAATATGCTGTACCCTCAGACTTCGAACATAATTTGTCTCAGAAAGCTGTTCAATGTCCAAATTGTTCAAGATCCAAAACTGTTTAAACAATTTAAATAATTCTAATTTGTTCCAAAAACCCCAGATTCTTACCTAAGTAAATAGGAATTGAACTAGAATCAACATTACTTATCATTTGTTATCAAGCTTCATGGCACATGTAGATGATAGTGTGTGAGAGCAAGGGAGGCTGGAACTTATCATTTGAAAGGGATCAACTTACCAGCCAAAGCTAGCCTGGTCTTGTAAAATGCAGATGGTTATTTTTTGGATAATCTTTTCTTTTGAAGCTACACCTTAATGAAAACTTTGTTTTCTTTCACATCTGTTGTATCTTGTTAATACAGTAGTTAAGAAATATCTTTGTTAGTTATGACATCAGTGTATGTACTAATATGAAATATTACTCAACCTTCCTACCGTGTTATGTGACTGGTCAAATGAAAAACCGGTCAAGTGTCCTCACCCCAGCTGAGAATCAGAGCAAGGCAACAACATGCAACAAAAACAAACGGGGAACTGATGTTTAAATTCTGGCAACGGCACCAGCATCACCCAGATTTGGCTGGATTCAGCCACCTTTTGTTTTTTTTAAGTCTGAATTTTGTTCTACCTCCACGGGAGTTAAAATGTATTTAACTTTTTGTTTGAAGTCTGAATTGTATAAGGTCCACAGTGTTCGAAGTTGGAGGGTCCATTGTACCAGTAGAGGATGTTCTCAGTTTATGACAGTCTCAATTTCACCAATATCATAGTTATGATACTGGCAGTCCTATATGGACATTATTTTCTCTCTCTCTCTCTCTCTCTCTCTCTCTCTCTCTCTCTCTCTCTCTCTCTCTCTCTCTCTCTCTCTCTCTCTCTCTCTCTCTCTCTCTCTCTCTCTCTCTCTCTCTTTTTTTATTGTTTCTGGTGAGCCCAGTGAAGGAATACGTCAAATGACAATAGACTAAGGAAGAAGGTGTTTATCAGTCTCAGTTGTGAGGTATTTTAGATTACTTTTCATTTGCTATTACATTTGAATTTTGCTTTTTTTTTTTTTTTTTTACTTTTTGCCCTATATTATGACTACAAAGTGTAAGGCAGACTCATCTGCTGGCAGTGCACTGAAGAAATGGAAAGCCATCATCATGAGAGTTATTAGACATGGTCAAATAAATACAAAAGGAATGAACACTGATGAATATTGTTTGGGTGGTTGATCTAAACTGTTTGACAATTGCTACAATTATCAAGAATGCTTACTTAGTACTTACTTTGGCTTGTTCTGACCAAGGTTAATAGATGTCATTTTACTTATAGAATCTTCCAAAAAATAGTGAGGAGGGAAGAGTGAATGGAAAAGGCAACTCACATAGGCTCAGATATTGGCCATATATGCCCTGTACAACTTTGGACTTGGAAAATTGGCCATGTCAGACCTTGTCTTCCTTCACCCCCATAAGTAAAAAGTTTAGTAAGAATGAGTTGGTTTATAAGAGAACCATAAATGTCATCAGAAGACAGATGCAGTAAAACCTGACACTTAATGCAAAAGAACTGAAGCCAAAAAAAAAAAAAAAAAAAAAAAAAAAAAAACTGAATGATGTAACATTACATACTATGGAAGATTATTGGTCAAAGTGCTCTTATACCCAAAATGCTATTCCATGGTAACAAACCATCACAGACAAATGGGGATAAAATTCCCTCCTCTGTCAAAATCAGACTTAGAAGCGGTGGAGGAAAATGCTCTGGAGTGACAAGAGTATAGTGGAGACTCAATACTCGAACTTAACCCCTTCCGGGCAGAGGATCTATATATAGGCATTTAAAAAAATGGGACTTTTTTGTCGGATTGTCTATATATATAGACATTTGTTCTTATTTTACTGCAATAAGTTTTAGCATGATCTATATATAGACGATTCCTTACAATTAACAAAATTCATAAAATAAATTATTATTTGGCATCTCAAATACTCAAATACATGGCCTCTCAAGGACAGTCATCGCTTGTGCTTCTTCAATGGTGGATCTGCTATGAACATAAGCTAATACTGGAAATTTTTGCATTTTTTCCACTTTCTTTTATTATTAAGCTATCATGTCAATGAGAAAGAACTGTACCACACACCAGCAACATTGCTTAAAAATTAATAGGTACAAAACAGGTACATATATGAAAAATGCAAAGAAAAGTGGAAGTAAAGTACATCCAGGTCACAAGTTCTGGATGTGAGCAACTCCAAACATTCATACAATTATATTGACATATATTATCACCAATGAAACACAAATAACACTTACATATAGATTCAATTGTTTGTTCAGTTTTGCAGCAGAGTCTATATATAGATGTCACTTGTTTAGTTTTGCTGCAGAGTATATATATATGTATATATATTGTTTGTTCAGTTTTGTGCCAGAGTCTATATATAGATGTCAGTCTGGAGTACCCATTTGCTGGGAAATTATATATAGACATAGGAATGAAAGTTGGTAGAGTCTATATATATATATATATATATATATATATATATATATATATATATATATATATATATATATATATATATATATATATATATATATATATATATATATATATATATATATATATATATATATATATATATATATATATATATATATATATATATATATATATATATATATATATATATATATATATATATATATATATATATATATATATACATTTTTTATTTGGTAGTACAGTACACTCATTTGACCTGCCGCCCAGAAGGGGTTAATTCGTTCCAGATGGGTGTTGGAGTATCAAAAAGTTTGTCTACTGATACCTATAAATCAGGTCATTCATTCTAATGTTAACAAAACCTTAAGTTTACCAAAATTTCATTGTAAATTTCTTTATGATTTTGATTTGTACTTACCGTAAGTGAAAGCTGGTGATGGATAATGTAGAAGAGGAGCAGAGAAGGGTGCGAAGGAAGAGAAAGGTTATTTGTTGGAGGACGAGCCTCTATGCATGAAAGCGTATGGTAACTTGTATCCTGGTGTGATTCACAGGTGTGATTCCTGTGAACCCAGTAGTGAAGGACTGTGGCTCACTAACACTTGCACTCTTACTAGACTCCATATTTTCACCAATAAGCCTCTTTGGTGCCATTGTAAGTCTCTAAATGAAAAACTAGAGTTAGAACACAGGAGAATGTTCTCATGACCACTGCGATACAACTAGCAGCAGCAGGGAGGGAGAGGCCTGGAACCTTTGTTTATAACTGCGGGTTACAAAACTTTGTGTCTACTTTTTTCTAAAGCTTAGGATACAATCCAGCAGCTGTGGTACTCAATACCTCAGACGTACCTTCACACTTTAGCTGACATTCCTTCAAAATAAGCGAGATTTGTTTGTAAAGCCAAAGGATATCAAGTGAAAGTACTATATTAAAAGTGTTTTTCTTTATTTTTTGAGCATTTTATTGCTTAAACTCTTAGTTTCAGGCAGGTGAAAAGCTTATTATACATACATCATCCCTGCTTACTTTATGTTCTATAATAGTAAGTGGCAGCCTGACTACACTTGCTGTGCTCATGTTGGAAGGACTTAGCCTGTGCATTTCCAAATGATTTTCTTTGTAAAAAATCAGTGTTTTGGGTATTTGAAAAATTGACAAAGCAAGAAAGTGTTCATAATGGTGTTTGCGTTGCAGGTGGTGCTGTGGAATGCTCCCACTAGTGTGCCAGATCAAGATATGTTCAAGCAGCTTATGGATGATTTTGTGTACAAATATCCAAGTGAGTGGTAGCTTTTACTCGTAGGTATTACTAAGAGGCTGCTTTTGGTAAGTTTTCCATTATGAAGTCATGAATATCTTAAGTGGTGTTGAGAAGACTTATCCTTTATTGTGTGAACTTATAGTTGTGTTTAGTCATTAACTTTATTAAGTGTTTGCATTACAGTTTCATGTGGTTTCATTATAGTCTGGCCCAGTTATTTTTTATTTGTGTTAATAAATACTTCATATTATATATCATCATTTGGTTATGTAGATCTTTAATAAGCATTTATAGTTGTCTTAAAAGTTATCCTTCTTGTACTTCATTAATTACTGGTGCACACTTGGATTTGGAACCATTGATTTTTAACTCTTTGCCTGTCATTAGCCATGACAATCCAACCAACAGCTCCCTTATCAATCCTTCTTGGCCTTACTTTGTATAAGAGGCTTTGGTAGGACACTTAGTATAGATACATTGCTGAAGTCCATGTATTACTGCATCTATCTTTACAAGAGCTTTCAACCTATGTAAATTCCTTTATTTTGACAGATGTTCACTTTCTGTTCGTGGGCAAGAGCAAGGGTTCTTTCAATGATTACATGGTGGACCCAACCAAGGACTACTTCATGAACATTGGACAAGACACATATTCCTTTGCCAAGACAATTGCAAAAAGGATCCATGAAAGTAAGAAACAATTGTTCATGAGTGTAGTAAAGATTAAAAGTGATACTGCAGTTGAATAAGGTACCTTTGCACTTTATTTTGCTGCCCACAATATGTGTTTGTTAAAATTGCTAAATTGTTGGACATGTTGTGAGTGAATGCAAGTTGATTACAAGTTATTTATGTAAAGAGTATGCAATAATGTGTTAGGTTTGAAATGTTTTTAGCTGATGCTATTTCTAGAAGTTTTAGTATTAGATTGGTAATTTGGTATATTGTCACCATTTAATTGAGGGCAGTAAGTGGGAGGTTGCTTGGCACAAGTGGTGCTAAACTGTTAACAGTGCTAGTGCCAAACATAAGAGCAGTCAATGTGAGTGGTATTAAGAAATGCACATAGTTGTGTAATGACTCTCTCTTTACATAAGCCAGTTCGTACATGATATTGATTCATAGTATACCTTTCTCTTCTCTTGTAGTTAGTAATGTTAGTGTTCACTTTGTCCTAGATGCTTATTGCAATGTGCTTGGCATCTCTATTGTTTACAACAGGTGACCTTTCACCACTTACAAAACATGGCAGCTTTAGGGACTACAGCAATGGTTCCCAAACTTTTCTTGAGTGAGTACCACTTGGAGGTGTGGTACAATCCCCGCATACCACTTGGTTTCAGAAAAACTCAGTTCCAGCAAATATCAATTTATTCAAAAGTAGAACACACAAGTGAGCTAACAAAAAGGAACACAACTCAGTTTAATGTGAGGGATGCATCTGTTTCTTCTCCACCAGCTGATTTATTATACCAGATTATCTTGTATAAGGCAATAATAATTTTTCTGAGAAATTAATTAAATGTAACTGAAAATTGCATATGATCCCAAAAGTGCTTGTGTACTACTTGAAGTACCACAGGTTGGGAACCAATGGGCTACATGATGCACTGTTCAAGTAAGATCAGCTGGAGTTCACCTACTAGATCTCTCTGTGTATTCATTTTTCTCCCATTATTTCTGTTATATATTATTATATATCTGTTATATATTATTTGGCAATCCATGCATCATATATTTGTTTGTTCTTCATATGCTGCATGGAATTTTGTCAACAATTCCTAACTTGTGATCAACATATGTTACTTTTTCTCCGTCAACAATTCCTAACTTGTGATCAACATATTCATGTTACTTTTTCTCCATACAGTTCCAACAGTGTTCACATACCCAACGTGTGACCCGAACAATGCTAACTTCACCAATGTTGCTGAGAGTAGTCATGTTTACACTGGCTATGTTTCTCCAAACTACACCACCTTCATCAAAATTGCCCCAACATATTTCCGTTTTTCTGAAAAAGTCATAGTTAAGGTGAGTATTTTTTCCAGATTAAGAAATATAGACAGATTAAATTTATGTGTTCTGTTAATTTAGTTTGAGTTAGTCTGAAGTAGACATTTATATGAGAATACCTGTATTAGTATACAGTAATACTCCGCTTAACGAACAGGATAGGGGGTGTCAAAGCTGTTTGTAGAGCGGAAATTTGTTAAGCGGACATAATTTTCCCATAGGAAATAATGGAAATAGGGGGGATGTGTTCTGGGCTGGTCCCCAACTTACGACATGAGTTAAAAATATATATATATATATATATATATATATATATATATATATATATATATATATATATATATATATATATATATATATATATATATATATTTCTATATTTCTATTAGCTTTTTACAAGCCTTGCCCCCAAGAAAGGATTGTTTTGTAATGCATAAAGTGAAATCTTACATGAAATACCAAAAAATAAAGCAGAGATGATGAGATCAGCCACAGACGGCGGAGACTCTGGCTACTTGGCCGCTTCTTCTTCTTCATCTTGTGACCTTTTTAGCTTGGCGTGTTGTCTTTCACCACGATATTAAATTTGTTTTCACTCCTCTATTGCCTGCTATAATGGATATCATATCTTAGTATTCATATATGCTCATGCCATGAGGATAACCTGGACTCCATGGCAGTGATTGATAGTGAATTACTAATGAAATACCGCAGTATTTCATTAGTAATGTGCAGTAGATTTATGAGATCCTGCTTATAGTTGCATAAGATCTTTTTCTTTTACATTCATTATTTTTTAAGTGAGGAAAAAGATAATCATTAGTTACTTTTATTCTTTTGATTCTGAATAGTCTTAGACTTGCCAGACCTTTTAACACTTATATAATAGTGAGTGTTTGTATGGAAGATAAAGAAATTATTCAAGTTGACTTGGCCCAGTAATAATTGTCAATGCATTTACAGGGAAGGATATCTATTTCTGTACTGACATTACACAGAGTAGCAGACTTTAACTGTGGTTCACTAGTATCAGCTTACCTTATCCAATCCTTACTTTGCAGGTGACTGAGGGTGATGTCGCTATGTGTGGCAGCAGGACCAGCATGAACGTGGATGACAATGTGGACGACAGACTCTGTGATCCCAACAACAACTTGGAATGGTGGTTCTTGTGTGGCCGTTGGATTGGGGATTGTGACCCAATATATCTCGCAGTCTCTGGCAGCAGTGCACGATCCAATGTCTATTGCCAAGGTAAAGAAGAAATGATGGAATAGTAAAGTTAGGGAACTATAACTTGATGATGGCAGTATTTGTAATGTTAAAAGAAACTGAATTTTTTAATTTAGATATGATGACTCTTCATAAGAACTAACTAAAGGTCATGGCCATAACAAAAGTGTCCATTTATTATAGTCTTTGTAGTACATCTTTACAACATATGATCCTCTCTTTCCCCTCTCACTTTTCTTATATTCCAGCACTCACTACTCATTTCATACACCACAGCTGCTGCTGTAATCAATGTATTTCTTCATTTCACTATGTATCTCCATATTTTCCTCACTTCCCATTCTGATACCATAGCTTTGACTCATGTCATCTGCCCTTGTTTCCTTTTATTCACTCCACATCCAAATACTTTACTAATCTGAAGGTCTTGACAGGTATGATGCTACATACAGTCAGCATTCCTGTATATTAGGCTCTCTATGCAGGAATAGAAAAGGCTATTTGAATTAGAATTATCTTATATGATTTGGTATGGTACTATTGTGATAAAGAGGGGGCATAGAAACTCAGTGTGAGTCAGATCAGGTGATCAGA
Source organism: Portunus trituberculatus (assembly GCF_017591435.1). NCBI lineage: Eukaryota > Metazoa > Arthropoda > Malacostraca > Decapoda > Portunidae > Portunus > Portunus trituberculatus. The sequence continues at coordinate 11,491,162 of NC_059279.1, read as the reverse complement.
TTGTATACCTTCTTTATAGTCAGCCAACTCTGAGAACCGACATGCCCTTTAGAGTTGGCAGAACAAGAATTCAGAATCCCTACAATTTTAAAGGTTTCCATACAATTTGCCTTCCTATCAAATATCAGCTCTTTAATATGGATGCACAATATGTTAGATGTACAACTGAGGCTATGAGTGAAATGGGGTCTTGAGCACCACTTTTAAGAAAAGAGAAAAATGGTGTTAAAGTTTGGTGACCCTCAAAATGCTATATCTTTTCAACTGATGAAGATGATGATGAGAGAGAAATGCTGGTTGAGGCATGGGTGGCAGGACCATTGTTACATGGAGATTGTACCATGTTAACACATATTACATCACCCTCTATACCTGCTTCCCTTCAGGCACAAAACAATATTTTCTTCTTTTATGATATATACATAGTAATATAAATAAGATTATTTTCACATTCATTTTAATAGGATTTAACATATTTATAATTATTTTAGAGTTTTGACATTTTTAAAGCAGGTGTGACACCAGACAAATGTACAATTTGTTGCTGGGTTTTGTCCATTGAGACTTTATGGTCTGTTAAATCCAAAATCCGTTAAATTGAGGTCCATTAATTCAAGGGCCTTGTGTATTTACCTTGTATATTTACCTAGTTGTAGTTTTACAGGGCCTGGGTTTTATGCTCGTGTGGCCCTGTCTCCATATCTACACTTATCCAATCTTTCTTTAAAACTGTGCACACTCGTTGCAGACACTACTTCTTCATTCAAACTGTTCCACATCTCAACACATCTTTGCTGGAAACTATACTTTTTAATATCTCTTAGACATCTTCCCTTCCTCAGCTTCTTACTAAGCGATCTTGTGCTTCGACTGGCATATTCTTCTCTCAGGATCAGATACTCATTGTCCACTTGGTCCATTCCATTGATCAATTTATAAACTTGTATGAGATCCCCTCTCTCCCTTCTCTGTTCCAATGTTGGAAGATCCATAGCCTTTAGTCTCTCCTCATATGTCATCCCTTCAAGTTCTGGGACCATTCTTGTAGCCATTTTTTGTAGTCTCTCCAGCTTCCTTATGTCTTTCTTTTTGTGAGGGGTCCACAGTACTCCTGCATATTCCAATCTGGGTCTTATTATAGTACTTATCAGTTTCTTCATCATTTTTTTGTCCATGTAGTGAAATGCTATTCCAATATTCCTTAGCAAATTATATGTCTCTCTGAAAATTTTATCAATATGGCTTGCCAGTTGATTATTTAATTCCATCGGCACTCCCAAATCCTTTTCCTTTTTTTACTTTCTCCAGTTCTACTCCATCTCCCATCTTATAGATTCCCACTTTCACTCTTTCCCATTTTCATGACATGGCTTTTGTCTACATTGAATTCCATCTCCCACTTTTTACTCCATTCCCATATCTTATTTAGGTCTTCTTGCAGTATTTCACAATCCTCTTTTTGCTTTATAACTTTGCACAGTTTCGCATCGTCCGCAAACAGATTTATGTAGCTGTTCACTCCTTCTGGCATGTCGTTTATATAAATGAGAAAAAGTATTGGCGCCAATACTGACCCCTGCGGCACTCCGCTTTCTACTGCTCTCCACTTGGACTTCATATCTTTGACTACCATCCTTATTTCTCTCCCCTTCAAATTTTCCATCCATCTCAATGTGCTTCCTTTTAAACCACCCTTCTCCTCTAATTTCCACAGTAACCTTGCATGTGGCACTTTATCAAACGCCTTTTTTAAATCCAAGTAAATACAATCAACCCATCCCTCTCTCTCATGTACCCTGTCAACTATTCTAGAGTAGAAACTCGGTAAATTTGTTACACACGACCGACCTTTTCTAAAGCCAAATTGGCTATTTGATAATAATTTGTTGTCTTCAAGGAACTCGATCCATTGTTTCTTTATTAGTCTTTCACATATCTTACATATTACACTAGTTAGTGATACCAGTCTGTAATTTAGAGGTTCTTCCTTCCTTCCGCTCTTATATATGGGAACCACCTCAGCTTTTTTCCATTCTACTGGTACTGTTCCATTTTCTATTGAGCATTTTATGATGTATGTTCTGTATGATGTCTTGCTAGTTCTTCCCTACATTCTTTCAGTATTCTGCCTGAGACTTCATCTGGTCCCATTGCATTTTATTCATCCAGTTCCTTCATTAACTCTTTTATTTCAAGCTTGGTTACTTTAATTTCTTTCATATAGATGCTCTCTCTATTATCCTGTGTTCTTTCAAATTTGGATTCCTTAGTAAAGACCTCCTGGAACATATTATTTAACAGTTCTGCCATACTTTTTGGGTCTTCCACCATCCCATTTTCTCCTTTTAACCTTTCTATTGTTTCTTTTAGTCTTATTTTTCTGTTTATGGATCTGTAAAACAATTTTGGTTGCTCCTTGCATTTTTCTACTATGTCCTTTTCATAGATCCTCTCCTCTTCCTTCCTCACTTTAACATATTCATTTCTTGCTATCTTGAAGTTTACCTTATTTACTGCATTTCTATTTCTCCTCCACCTTTTCCATGCTCCATCTTTTTTCTCCTTTGCCCTGGCACACTTAGCATTAAACCAATCTTTCTTTCCTTCTTCCTTTGGTCTATATTTTGGGACATATTCCCTGACTCGTTTTGTATATTTCCAAAAATAACTTATATTTCTCTTGCACCCCCTCAGAGTTTTCCATCTCTTCCCAGTTAGCGTATTTGAAATAGTTCTTGAGATTCTCAATATCAACCTTTCTGTAATTTAATCGGTCTCCTTTGTATGATTCATCTCTATCTTCTTTTCCCTCTTCTATATCCATTTCTAATATTACGTGATCACTCTTTCCCAATGGGCACTTATATCTTATATCATCATTCATTTGTATACCCCTTGTAAAAACCAGGTCTAATCTCGCCGGCTCATCGTTTCCTCAAAATCTTGTGTTTTCCTTTACTTTTTGATTCATGATATTATCTATCATTAGGTTTAAGAATCTTTCTCTCCAAGCTTCTTCCCCCATACCACTTTCATAATTTTCCCAGTCCACTTCTTTACAGTTGAAGTCTCTTACTAATAACACTTTTCTCCTTTCTTTAATGACTCTCGTTAGACTCCTTATAGTGTCATCTATCATATCTTTATATTCTTGGTTGGTCCATGCATTCATTTTTGGTGGCACATATGTTACAATGATTGTTAAGTCTTTTTTATTAATATGCATCTTAATATACAGTACTTCTGCTTTTCCTTCCCCATATTCCACATGGTTTACCACCATCTCTTTTCTTGTCATTATCATGACTCCTCATCCTCCTTTACCTTCCCTGTCTTTCTTTCCTCCATACATTATATTTATTATCTATGCCTATTTTGATTGTCTCATTTAGTTTTGTTTCAGCCAGGCATACAATATACGGTTTTTCTTTCCTTATGTAATCTTTTAGTTCTAATTTACTTGATAGAACCCCATCTATGTTCGTATACATCATTTTTAGTTTCTTGCCCTTATCACTTTTAGTTACACTTGGTCCACTGTTGCCTCTTCCTTCTCTCTCATATACCATTTTTTTATCCTGTCTCCTAGAATTCTCCAAAAAAAATGCCTTTTTTTCCTCCTCTGACCTTTCATTATTTTTTTTCCTTACTGCTGCTGCCAATTTGTTGTATCTCTTCCTTTCTTCCTCATTCTTATATATATATATATATATATATATATATATATATATATATATATATATATATATATATATATATATATATATATATATCCTTGCAGTCTTCTGTTTCTGAGTTTTTTTGTTCTATATATATATATCTCTTCTGTTGCTGCTTGTGATTTTAGTAGTAGTATCTTAATTGGTGATGTTGTTCCATCTTGATAAGGTCCCATTTTCTGTGTATTTCCTCCACTTCCTCCTCTAGGTTCTGCCTATCATCGTCATTTAGATTTTTTAGTAGGTCTTTAACTGACTTCATTTCCTCCTTTTCTCTCTTGGTCTATATTTTACATTTTTTTCTTTTAGTCCAAAGATAATTACACATTTTTTTCTGCAATTTCCCTTACTAGGTTTTCATTTTCCTTAAGGACTCCAATCATTTTGTTTGCCATGTTCTCGTCTCTTTCTTTTAGTTGTTCTTGAATCACCTCCTGTAAGTTATCTTTGTCTTTCTTATCTTGTATTCTCCATGCCTGTACTTCTTTTTTAATCACGTCATGTACCTTTCCTCTTCTTTGCTAACTAGATTTTTCAGGTCCTCTTTTTCTTTCTCTACTTTACCTAGTCCTTCATCCATCTGTTTCTTATATTTGGCTAGTTCTTTTCTCAGTTCTGCATTTTCTACTCTTTAACCTAGCTTCACTTTCTTCCACTTTTTTTATCGGGTCTTTCAAGTTTCTCCTGTTCATCGTTCTCTTTACTTCTCATACTTTTTCTTATCCAGTTGTATGATTTTTTCTCCAAAAGTTAAAACTCGCCTATGGAGGGCGATACTTTTCTCATCAAATCCTCTGAATCTAGCCTCTTCCTCATCGTCATCATCATCATCATCCTTTTCTTGTACGTACTTCTTTCTATTCTCATACCTGCTTATGGATGTAAGTTCTTTCCAACTCATGGTGCCTTTCAATGTAGTTTCTGGTTTTCTGCCTTGTCTGCAATCCCATCCTGCACTTTAGCCTGCAAGCTCCTGAAAGGGTTTTTGTAATTTTGGCATGTGGCTTTTAGAATGTCATTTTGTTTCTTTATTTCCTGAATCTCCCGTTTCAATTCCTGATTTATTTGCACTGACCTTCTCACATTCAGCTACTCTCAATTTCAGGGCTGTGTTTTTCATTACCAGCCGGTCTTATTTGTCCATTGGACTGGACATCACCTCCATATACCTTAATTCCATTTCTACGTTGATTAGCTTTCTCATATTACCTCGTTCATCCCTGAAACCCAAAAAATCCTTGTCCATAGTATCATCTGACAGTTTTCTTTAGACCATATCTTAATTCCCTTTTCCACATTGATTAGCCTTCTCATATTACCTTGTTCATCCCTGAAACCCGAAAAATCCTTGTCCATAGTATCATCTGACAGTTTCCTTAGACCAACAGGAGTTTCTATGCACCTTTGGTTTTCACTTGGCGTATGTTTGGATTCCGCCATATAACTGGCGGCGCTACTTTGTTCCATCTCTCTCTCTCTCATTATTCATTCCCTATATATGATCCACCACTTATTTAATTTGGAGACAGGAGAACCTATGGCCCCCTCCCCCCTGTACATACGTGTAGGCCAGTCTCCAACTCCTTTTGTAGTATGCTCTGCGAGCTGCTCAGATGCATGCGTCCTGCATGGTGTGTGTGTGTGTGTGTGTGTATTTACCTATTTGTGTATTACAGGACCCGAGCTAAGCTCTCTGTGTCCTGTCTCCTTGTCCATTCCTGTCATATCTCTCTTTCATCTGATTGACACACACCGCGTCAACGACATGACTGCTCAGTTTATTCTACTTATCAATGCTATGATGCGGGAAACTGTATTTTCTCACGTCATTTAGACAGATGTCTTTTATTAGCTTTTTTTCCATGTCCTCAGAGCTGATTACTTATGGTCACCTTTATCAACTCTCTGTCCAGTATATCAATCTTGTTCACCAATTTATACATAGTTATCATGTCTCCTCTTGTTCTTCTCTCTTCTAATGTAGTCAGCCCCAGCTTCCTCAGTCTTTCCTCATAGTCTAACTCCCTGAGTCCTGGTACCATCCTTGTTGCCAGCCTCTGTACCCTTTCCACCTTCTTCACATTTTTCTTCATATGTGGTGACCAGACACAAGCTGCATATTCTAACTGGGGTCTTATTAAGCTACATAATATCTTCTTCATCATTCCTTCATCTAGGTAGTGGAACGCAAGGCCAATATTTTGAAGCATGTTATATGTATTCCCAAAAATCTTGTTAATGTGTTTCTCCGGTGACAAGTGTTTTGCACGGTTACTCTTAAGTCTTTCCCCTCTCATTGGTCTCTTTAATTTTCTCATCACCCAGCCTGTAATCCCAGTTTGGTCTGTATCTACTTCTTCCCATTTTCATAACATGGGTCTTGTCTATATTAAATTCCATCTGCCACTCCTTACTCCACTCATATATTTTATCAAGATCTTCCTGTAACTTGTTACAATCTTCCACATTCCTTACTCTCCTCGTAATTTTAGTATCGTCCGCAAACATGTTCATGTAACTGTCAATTCCTACTGGCATATCATTAACATAAATCAAAAACATGATGGGACCAATCACTGACCCTTGTGGAACTCCACTGGTTACCTTCTTCCACTCGGACTTCCTTCCTCTCACCACTGTTCTCATTTCTCTTCCCATTAAGTAATTTTCCATCCATTTTGCTAGTTTATCATTTACTCCTCCAATCTTCTTTAGTTTCCACATCAGTCTATTGTGTGGTACTTTATCAAAGGCCTTTCTCAAGTCCAGGTAGATAGCATCCACCCATCCCTCTCTATGTTGTAGTATGTCAGTCACTCTTGAATAAAAACATAATAAATTGGATACGCACGATCTTCCTTTTCTGAAACCAAACTGTTTTTCACTCAGAATGTTTTCACTTTCTAGATACTCACTCCACTTAGCTTTAATTACTTCTTCACATACCTTGCACAATATACTAGTCAACGATACTGGTCTATATAATTTAGCGGTTCCATTCTACTACCATTCTTATATATAGGCACAATGTCAGCTCTTTTCCACTCTTTCGGGACTAATCCTGTTCGTATGGAGGTTTCCACAATATCAAATATTGGGTTCAACAATTGATCCTTACATTCATTTAGCAACCTCCCAGATATGCCATCAGGCCCCATTGATTTATTAATATCCAGATTGCTTATAATTTTCCTTACATCTTCCTTGGTAACCATGATGTCCTGCATTTGCTGTATTTCCGTAGGTCTTCCTCCCATAAAATGCTCCTCCTTTGTAAACACTTAGCAAAAGTTGTCATTCAAAATTTCAGCTATATCTCCAGCATCCTCATATACTTCTTCCCATTTTTACCTTTTCTATTGCCTCCCTTATATTTAGTTTTCCATTTATGAATTTGTAAAACATTTTTGGGTCACTATCACAGTTTTCCACCACCCTCTGTTCATATTCCTTCTGTGCTATTCTCCTTACTTCAACATATCTATTCCTTGCTGTTTTGTAAACTTCTCTTGATAATACATCACTGTTTTTCTTAAGTTTCTTCCATGCCTTTTCTTTGTTCCTTTTTGCTTCTTCACAATTTCTATTAAACCACTGTTTATTATTTAAAGTCCTCTTTCTGTAATATGGCACAAACTTTTTCACAGCAGAGTTATACAAATCCATAAATTTATCGTATTTCAATTGCATATCTCTTTCCTGGTATACCACGGACCAGTCAATTTCATTAAAGAACTCCCTTATATGGTTATAATTTGCCGTAATATAATTAAATTTTTCCTCCCTGCGTTCCACAATCTTATTCGTGCTTAATTCCGTATCCAGCTCAAAGCTTAGGACATCATGATCGCTTCTCCCCCCAGGGACATTTATGTTCAATTTCCTCTTTTAGAGAGATGCCCTTGGTAAATACCAAATCCAACCTTGCTACCTTTAACAATTCCTCTGCCCACTCACCACCGTTCACCACTTCGTAGTCTTCCCACACTATGTGTGTGTGTGTGTGTGTGTGTGTGTGTGTGTGTGTGTGTGTGTGTAATTCACTGTTTGATCTGCTGCAGTCTCTGACGAGACAGCCAGACGTTACCCTATGGAACGAGCTCAGAGCTCATTATTTCTGATCTTCGGATAGGCCTGAGACCAGGCACACACCACACACCGGGACAACAAGGTCACAACTCCTCGATTTACATCCCGTACCTGCTCACTGCTAGGTGAACAGGGGCTACACGTGAAAGGAGACACACCCAAATATCTCCACCCGGCTGGGGAATCGAACCCCGGTCCTCTGGCTTGTGAAGCCAGCGCTCTAACCACTGAGCTACCGGGCCGTGTGTGTGTGTGTGTGGTATCTACCACCATGACATGTGACCTTGTCCCCCACTGTGTCTTGCAGGCAGGCTGTACTGCATGAATGGAGTCAAAAATATTTTATCTTGTATACAAATAACGTAATTTTTTTAGATGTTCATTTGTATTGTATATGGAACACAGTTGTTGCACCATTTGTCTTACTAAGGACTATGGTGATCACTGATAAAGATTATAACATTTTCACAGCAAGACTGTCACACAGGTCTGCCGGTATTTGTTAATGTGATGTGCATATTGTAAGCGTGGAATGTTAATTTTTCTTTCAATTATTTTCTTTTAATATTTGCTGATAGTGGATTTTCGTTAAAGCATTTTATATGCCTCTTACTTATGTACACGTAGCTCCAATTTGCTAGTTCATGTAGACGTGGTAGAGCTGGAAGGCCTACTATTCCTTAAGGAGCACTACCATTAAGCCACATTTAGATTTGGAAGACTATAGTAATTGTGCTCTTACTTGATATGGCTATCCTCATTTCTCTTTCTATTAGTAGTCTCTCATCCAGCTTAAGATACTTCCCTGTACTCCTCGGATAAGTTTTATTTTCTATAGGAGTCTTCTATGTTTTATGCTGTCAAAAGCCAAAACATATCTCCTTACCCCTTCATTGTATTTGTTTGGGAAGAATTCATACTTCTTTTGAACTTTCTTGCCTTGTATTATTTCTTTCCAGTTTTATACTAGCAAAATACTTAATTCTTCAAAATTTGTGTGTGCATTGGTGTATGTAGTGCTCAACATTGGGTTAGTCTGGCCATGCTGTTGAGGGGAAAATTAGTCAAGGGCAATAGAAAGAGTTAAAAAATGCCCACTGATATTACCAGTCTCAGTGTTGCTGACCAATTCATGATAAAATTTTGCTTCACCCATAAAATGGATCTGAAATTATGGCAATGCATTAAGCTGCCTACATAGTGGCATAATGATTGGAGCTTCTAAGTCTACCAAGTAAAACCCAGTCAGTTGTTGTCTTGCAAGTTTTCTGTTCTGTGCTTTGTCTCACTCACATGTACCATGGCTTATCACACACTGTCACCCTCCTTGAGTCTACTGTGTTGTTAGTATAGGCAAAAAAATAATCTGATCTAAGTGCACAGACTAACACCCAGATTATTGTTGTAAAGGATTCCAGTCCACAAACAAATGTAATCTAAACAGAGATAAACATGTCGTAGGAATGTCTAGTGCCAAGTTGTCAAGTTTGACCAGGAATTGAGCCACACATTCGCTGTTCATGAGAAGAAGCCTGACAAAGCAAAATGGATAATTACTTTCAGGCTTTTCTAAAACATGAATTGGAGTCTAACTCACATGTGATAAAAAAAAAAAAAAAAATACTGAGTGAGTGCTCTATGAGGACTGTTAAAAGGTGTATCACAGAGCTGGGGTCCTCTAGCCCTGTGAAGAAGCCCATTTTCAATTTTGGGTATAATGTGAATAGAATTGCTTATGCAAAAAGAAATATAGTGTGGGATACTGTGTGGATATTGTGGAGCAATGAATCCACTTTAGCTGCTGCAGACAATAGGGCTTGGGAGTGACACTTGATCTACCTACAACAAAGTTAACTGCTATGTAGAATGTCAAGTTAACATTTGATTGAGTTTTGCTTGGCAAATGCAATTCTTTACTAAATTGGTGAGCCATGCCCAAGGTGAACTAATTCAGTATTAAGCATTGGAGAGAGAATGAGTGAAGAATGTATATCATGTAATATGAGAGGTTTAGTAGTAAGGGGAAGATCATAAAATGGGATCAACAAGCTCTGAGAAAAATGCATTAGATAGAAAAGTGATCTCTGGTGTCTGAGAAGTGAATTTTTGTTGGTTGTGTTGTGATGTGTATCAATGGAAATGTGGTCTACAAGATAATCTTTCTTTGCCTCGGCAAGGTAATCTTACTAACCTTGTCCTCTCAGGTTTGGTCAGGTAAGATAGTGATGTAACAATGCTACTACTGCCATGCTCCATGTCTATGCTGCAGAATTTACTTGATATTTTGGCAGCAGACCTTTGTGCTATGTGATCCATTAAAGATCAGTCTTCTTTCCTGTTGGATTTAAAGGCAACAAATTATGGAATACTTTTTAAGTAAATAACAAAAGATACCATATTTTGTACATTTTCCCTTAGTGATGTATGTCATCCTGATATACAGATGAATATAGATGTGCTTATATCTACAGTAAACCCTCTATAAATCAAACCTCATTAACCAATTTTGGGATAAACCAACTTTTGTGGTAACAAACTTCCCTCGATAAACCAACTGACTGCATATTCAGTTTATCTTAGGAGTCTGAGAGTGGTGTGAACATGCCAGTGATGCTGTGCATGTTCATACACATTTCTAAACCTATCATCATATAAACTAACTCTTATAAACAAAATTTTTGAATAAATCATTAGGGTTTACAGTATTTGATTTTGTGTCACTTCAAGATTCGTCTATCTAAATAATCATAGGCTCTTCTCTTGATTTTTCTTCTGCAGCTTTGTTTTCATCAAATAACATCGTAGAACAAACAAATTTATTAAGTTGCAAAAAGCCATTATTAGGCCTGCATGTGGCAGTCCCTGTATGAAGTATACATCCCTGTTTCCACCTGTCATCCTCTCTACCTGTGGCAGTCCCCATATGAAATATATTTCCTATTTTCTTCTGTCATCCTCATGAATAAATTTGTCAAACCAGTTTAAAAGCTCGCTAATGATTTGGTATTTACCTGATTTCACTTGATATTCATTTACAATTGTATCTGAGAACCGTTTTTCATGATGCTTTGTACCCTTACTTAGCCTTTCATCCAGACTTTGTTACATTCTCATCTCAATATCCTTCCTCCTTTCTACCATATCACCCACAGTCTCTCTCCTTGTTACATTCTCATCTCAACATCCCCTTCTTCCTACCATGTCACCCACAGTCTCTCCTTCTGTTACAGATGCAGAGTGTCAGTATCCCAATCAAATCAAGTTCCAGATTCAGCATGAAGGCATGACATGTGGGGCTTGGTCTGCTCCTCCCTCCCTTCTCCTGTTGGCTGTGGCTGTTCTCATTATGTTCCTTCAGCCAAAGCTCTGAACAACAGTACACTTATATCACTTCTCTCCCCCTTCTCAAATTTTCCTTCAAGCTTTTAAGAACAGGAAATTTTGAATGTTTTGTTTTAGCTGCCTTAATTTTTCACTTCAAATCTATATTTTTTCACTGGCATTATTATTGTTTTTACCAAGTCATCTGTTGACCATCTTAATTTTACTTTAATTTTAATTGAATACATTTTTAATAACAAGTTTCCAAGAATGTGATTCTAGAAACAATATCAGTAGTTATAGATTTCATTTAAGCAAAGTTTATTCCCACCAGAAGTTTTCAAACTTTAAGAATCCTTCTAGTGCAGTGATAAGATTTCCTAATTGCAGTGATAAGATTGGCATCTATTTCCTAATTATATCATGAGTTATTCTTTAATAAATACATTTGTATAAAAAAAAAACACTTGGATTTGAAACAAAAACATGTGTGTAGAAAAAATGAAGTTGTATGTGACAAAGGTTGTGTGTAGAAAAAATGAAGTATGTGACAAAGGTTTTTTATGTTGTGTGGTGTGTGTGTGTGTGTGTGTGTGTGTGTGTGTGTGTGTGTGTGTGTGTGTGTGTGTCCCCCATGATTAATTCTAAGATCAGTCAGCAGTGTAGTGATTTGTAACAAAACATGAGTATCATAGATATTCACTTATGAATAATAGTCTTTGTATAGTGAAAACATATTGTGTATTTAGTTAATTGTTTGTAAATTTTTATAAAGTTTATTCTTCTAGACTCAGTTTATATGTAAATATCACTTACTATTATCAAATTATAATGACTGTGTGTGTGTGTGTGCATGTGTGAATATTTTATCTACACTTTCATTTCATAAGTGAATTATCTATAAGATATCTTAATGTCAGCCAAAAAGTATCTTCACCTTTAAATTACATTTTTTTCCCTGATTTTACTTTAGGTGTATTATACTTCTGCTCAGAGCAGCTCTCTTATATATATTATAACAACAGGATGTGGTTGAAGATACTTTATAACTGATAGTAAACTGTCAGAACCATTCAGGGTATCACTGTGGCAGCAACAGGCACATTACTTATAGTCCACTAAGTTTTGTACAACTAGGTAAATAAAAAAAATAGAATAAAAAAAATCAAACCACATTCAACTTGGCCTTCCTTCATGACCCAGAGCAACAGTCTAGTACAACACCCTGCTCTTATTCCTTCCCGTCTCGGAGATATACCCAACATTCCTGTTCTTTTCCTTACATCTAATCCTTCTACTTCTCAGTTAGGTTTCCCTGATCATAATCTCATATCTGTATCTTGTCCTATTTCTCCAATCCCTCTTCAGGATTCCCAGAAGAGGTGTCTCTAGCATTTCGTCTCTGCCAGTTGGGGGAACCGAGAAAGTATTATGCTAATTTTCATTAGAATGACTACTACTTCCATGTCAGAGACCTCTTTGTTTGCTAACTCCATACTGGAGGCGTACATTCCTCGCTCACTCTCTCTCCAAACCTAAACTTTTCAAACCATGATTTTCCACAGCCTGTTCTCGCTCTATACATGATGGAGAGGTCGCCCACAAAAAATACTTGAGCCTTCCATCACCTGAATCTCACGCACCTTATCTTTGGCTGGAATCATGCTAAGTCAGTTCTCCAACTTTTTTTTTTTTTTATGTTATGGCCTATAGCGCTTGTAGGCATACTTGAAGAGTTTATTTGAGAAGCGCTGTTAAGCTTACGCCCATTAGTGGCCCATATCACCACCGAAGCGCATCTTTGGTGTAACCATCTTGAACCTGGATATCATGATGACATGTAGCCTGTAGATAATTTTAAACCACTCAACAAATGGCATAGGTATCATGGTGACATGTAGCCTGTAGGTAATTTTAAACCACTCAACAAATGGCATAGCTCCAAAGCGATATGTGGTGGGATTCGCGTGGACGTCTGCCTGATCCCGATCTCACGCTCACCCAACCGTCTCCCTTACCAAAAACTCCATTAATAGAAAATGTTAGCCTCTTTTGAAATCCAACTCCCCTCAACACTTAGAATCTGGTCAAAAACATCTTCAATAGCTTTACTTCCTCTTTCCCTCCTTTATTTCAATCCTGATGTCACCACTGCCATCACATGTCTCTAAAGCTGAACTCTTCTCTCAAATCTTTGCTAATAATTCTACCTTGGAGAATTTTGGGCTTGTTCTTCCCTCTCCTCCTCCCTCTATTTCATACCTTCAATTAAAATTCGGAATAATGTTTCCCATGCGCTAGCTGGCCTAAACCTTCGGAAGGCTTATGGACCTGATGAAATCCTTCCTATTATTCTCAAAAAGTGACAAAACTGGATCTTGCACTTTGCCTGGCCAAACTCTTTCAACTCTATCAAGTTCCATCTTTCCTTCTTGCTGGAAGTTTGCCTACAATCAGCTTGTTCTTAAAAAGGGTAACCGTTTTATTCCTCAAACTCTATAACGTTAATTTCTAGTTTATCTCAATTTTTTGTTTTGTTTTATATATCGTAAATAGGAAGATTTATACGTTAATTTCTAGCTTATCTAGATTTTTTTCATATATGTATCGTGAATAGGAAGATTTTTAACATGTCACTTCACAATTTTTTATCTGATAGGCAGTATGGTTTCCGTCAAGGCCGCTCTACAAGTGATCTGACTGCTGACGAGTCTTGGTCATCCTCTTTTCGAGATTTTGGTGAAACATTTGCTGTTGCTTTAGACATATTAAAAGGTTTTGATAAAGTCTGGCACAAAGCTTTGATCTCCAAACTACTTTCCTACGATTTCTATCCTCTCTACAACTTTATCTTAGGTTTTCTCTCTGACCGTTCTATTGTTGCTGTGGTAAACGGCCACTGTTCTAAATCTATTAACTGTGGTGTTCTTCAGGTTTCTGTCCTGTCCCCCCACACAATTCCTATTATTCATTAATGATCTAAACCAAACTTCTTGCCCTATCCATTCCTACGCTGATGATCCCACCCTACACTTTTCCACGTTTTTTCAGAGACGACCAACTTTTCAGCAAGTTACCAGATCCCGCAGGGACGCCATATAACACCTGACTTCTGATCTCTCAAAGATTTCTGATTGGAATAGAGGAACCTTTTTTTTTTTTTTATGCACGACGAGGAGCTGGCCAAGGGCAACAAAATGTAGAAAAAAAAAAGGTCCACTGGGTTGCCACTTTCGTTAAAGATCATACGAGTTATCCAAAATTCAAAGACAACTGTCTTGAAACCTCTCTCTTAAAATAAGTCAAGTCGTAGGAAGATGGAAATACAGAAGCAGACAGGGAGTTCCAGAGTTTATCAGAGAAAGGTATGAGTATGATTGAGAGTACTGGTTAACTTTTATATTAGAGAACTGGACAGAATAGAGGTGAGAGGAAGAAAAAGCCTTGTGCAGCGAGGCCGCAAGAGGGGGGGAGGCGTGCAGTTAACAAGAGCAGTAGAGCAGTTGGCATGAAAATAGCGATAAAATATAACAAGAGATGCAACATTCCAGCGGTCAGAAAAAGGCTGAAAACAGTCAGTCAGAGGAGAGGATTTTATGAGACGAAAAGCTTTTCATTCCACCCTATCTAACAAAACTGTGTGAGTGGAACCCCCACCCCCAAACATGCGAAGAGTACTCTATACAAGGACGGATAAGGCCCTTGTACAGAGTTAGCAGTTGGAGAGGAGAGAAAAACTGGCGGAGACGCCTCAGAACTAACTAATCTAACTTCATAGAGATCAGATGTGAAGTTTCCACCTTAGATTATGAATAAAGGACAGACCGAGGATATTCAATGTAGAAGAAGGGGACAGGTGAGTGTCATTGAAGAAGAGGGGATAGATGTTTGGAAGGTTGTTTGTCGGGTTGATAGATGGAGGAATTGAATTTTTGAGGCATTGAACACTACTAAGTTTTCTCTGCTCCAATCAGAAATTTTAGAAAGATCAAAGTCAGGGGTTCTGTAGCGTCCCTGCGTGATCTGTTGACTTCCTGAAGACGTGGGAAAGTGTAGGGTGATATCATCAGCGTAGGAGTGGATAGGGGAAGAAGTTTGGTTAAGAAGATCAGTATTGAAATAATAGAAAGAGAGTGGGTGACAGGACAGAACCCTGAGGAACACCACTGTTAATAGATTCAGGAGAACAGTGGCCGTCTACCACAACAGCAATAGAATAGTCGGAAAGGAAACTTGAGATAAAGTTGCAGAGAGAAGGATAGAAACCGTAGGAGGGAAGTTTTGAAATCATTGCTTTATGCCAGACTCTATCAAAAAGCTTTTGATATGTCTAACGTAACAACAAAAGTTTCACCGAAATCTCTAAAAAAGGATGACCAAAAATTCAGTAAGAAAAGCAAGAAGATCACCAGTAGACCAACCTTGACAGAAGCCATACTGGCGATCAAAGAGAAGACTCTGAAGTGACAGATGTTTGAGAATCTTCCTCTTGAATATAGACTAAGAATTTTAGACAAGGAAGAAATTAAAGATTTAGGGCGGTAGTTTGAGGGATTAGAACGGTCATTTTTTTAAGAATAGGCAAACTTCCATAAAAAAAGAAAGGTAGAAGTCGATAGACAAAGTTGAAAGAGTTTAGCCAGGCAAGGTGCAAGCATGGAAGCACAGATTTTGAGAACAATAGGAGGAGACCCCATCAGGACCATAAGCCTTCCGAGGGCTTAGACCAGCGAGGGCATGGAAAACATCATTACGAAGAATTTTAATTGTAGACATGAAATAGTTAGAGGGAGGAGGAGAGGGAGGGACAAGCCCAGAATCGTCCAAGGTGGAGTTGCGGGCAAAGGTTTGAGAAAAGAGTTCAGCTTTAGAGACAAGAGATGGCAGTGGTGCCATCGGGATGAAATAAAGGTGGGAAATATGAAGAAGTGAAGTTGTTGGAGATGTTTCTGGCTAGATACCAGAAGTCACGAGGAGAGTTTGAGTTTGAAAGATTTTGACATTTCCTATTTATGTGTTTGGCAAGTTGAAGAACAGACTTGGCATGATTCCGGGCAGAGATATAAAGTGCGTGAGATTCAGGAGATGGAATGATCAAGTACCTTTTGTGGGCAACCTCTCTATTATGTATAGCACGAGAACAGGCTGTGTTAAACCAAGGTTTAGAAGATGATTTAGGTTGAGAAAAAGAATGAGGAATATACGCCTCCATAACAGACACATTCACCTCTCTTATGCGTTTAGCACACAGAGATGGGTCTCTGACACGGAAACAGGGAAAAGCAGCTTAATACTTCCTCAGATCCCCCAGATGGCTGAGGCAAAACGCCAAATGCACTTCCACCTTGGGGTATTCTGAGGAGGGATTGGAGAAAAAGGACAAGCTACAGATATGAGATTGTGATCTGAGGACCTCAACGGAGAAGATAAGATAACAACCTAAACAAAAGGATTAGAGATAAGGAAAAGATCAATAATGTTAGGCGTATCTCTAAGACAGTCAGGAATATGAGTAAGGTGCTGCATCAGTTGTTCTAGGTCATGGAGGATAGCGAAGTTGAAGGCTTGTTCACCAGGATGATCAGTGAAGGGAGAAGAAAGCCAAAGCTTGTGGTGAACACTGAAATTTCCAGGGATGGAAATCTCCGCGAGAGGATAGAGAAATAGAATGTGCTCCACTTTGGAAGTTGAATAGTCAAAGAATTTAGAGGAGTTAGGGGAGAGATAGACAACACAGGTAGAATCAGTTAGAGAGTGACAATTGAGTCGAAGCCAGATGGTAGAAAACTCGGAAAATTCAAGAGCGTGGGTGCGAGAGCAAGTTAAGTCGTTGCACACATAGACACAACCTCCATCTTTGGAACGAAAATGAGAATAAAGAAAGTAGGAGGGAACAGAGAAGGGACTACTGTCAGTTGCCTCAGACAGATGTGTTTCGGTGAGAAAAAGATAAGATTAATAGAGGAGAGGTGGTGTTCTACAGATTGAAAATCAGACCTGAGACTGCGAATGTTGCTGAAGTTAATGAAGAAAAAGTTAAGGGAGATGTCAAGACATTTTGGGTCGCTACCTGAAGACCACTCCGACCTGGGGATATTTATGGTCCCTTTCCCAGAATGGAATTCCAAGGCTAGATAAGGATTCGTCATTTTTTAGATTTTGAGTGAAGGAAGTGTGTATAGTAAGTAAATGTAGTTTTGTTTGTAGTTGTGTCCAATGCCTCGAAAACCCAATTCCTCTATCTATCAATTCAACACAAACTTCCAGAGAACTCTCCCCCTTTGCTACACTGAATATCCTCGGTGTGTCCTTTAGTTATATTCTAAGTTATAATTTTCACATGTCATCTCTTGCTAAATCAGCTTCTATGAAGTTAGGCTTTCTGCGGAGTCCCCGCCAGTTTTTCTTACCCTTTACCGATAACTCTGTACGAGGGCCTTATCCACCCATGTATGAAGTACTATTCGCATCAGATAGGCTGGAATCAAAAGCTTCTCGTCTTATCAATTCCTCTCCTCTGATTGACTGTATTCAGTCTTCTTCTCACTGTTGCAATGTTGCATCTCCTACTATCTTTTACCGCTATTTCCATGCCAAATGTTTTTTTTCTTTTTTTCTTTTTTTGATCTTGCTAAATGCATGTCTCTATCTCTTCGTCTCGTGGCCTTGCTACACAAGATTTTCTTATTTTATTCACACCTATTCTATACACCTCTCTAACGCAAGAATTACAGTATCTCAATAATTTATATCTTTCTCTGGTAAACTCTGGAACTCCCTGTCTGTTTCTGTATTTCCATCTACCTATGACCTGAACTAATTTTAGAGATAATTTTAGAGAGAGATTTCAAGACATTTACCCTATTCTTCACCTTGTTCGGGGACTGGCATCTCCAAGTTGAAGTGGATCTTTTTTGCTTGTCTTTTGTTACCCTTGTCATATATATATATATATATATATATATATATATATATATATATATATATATATATATATATATATATATATATATATATATTACACACTTTGAAAAGAAAACATCATGTAAAAATTGTTACAATGTCAATGGGAAGTACATTTAACTTCAACATTCGTCCAGCTATCAATTCCCAAAAGATATGATAAAGAAATAATATAAACAAATAAAATTAAACGGTATGATTAAATGAAGACCAACGGAACTCAAGGTAGAAGAGGTATTGAGTGGCGTGGGGCATGGCTGTCCAGGATCAGCAACCATACTCGTACTTAACATGATAGTAAGCAAGATGAAATAGAGGGAAGGGTGGGGAAGAAACAGATGAACCAGAGAGGGAGAGGGGCAAGAAATAGATGACGGTTAAAGATGATTTTTTTTTTTTTTTTTTTTTTTTTTGCGGAGGAGTCGTAGAAAGATCTTGTTCGGACAGCAATTCTAGAAGCGAGAGAGGAGACAAATGTATTGTTGATAAGTATGTCTTAGGAATAAATATGATCAACACCGAAAATAAACAAATAAAAAAAAAAGGTAATACAGATAGGCAATAAAGAAACAAAATAAAATGTAACACCATGAGGGCCGTCTCAAAAACATGACTCGCACATCCTAGCGCAACACCAAATAACCTGACTCGTCCTTTGCCCTCACTCAGTAATCACCGAACAGCTGGGCAGCGACACACAGCCTCACCTAAGTTGACCTGACGAGGACTTCCGGCAAGCCGATGACACATGACCCTTCTGGAACAAAGTGAATTTGTCCTTGTCACTCACAATGAACTCGACTGACCTGACCTCGTGTTTGCTTCTCTGTCAGTATATCACTGAGTGAGTGAGTGAGTGAGTGAGTGAGTCAGTGAATCGGTCAGTCAGTCAGTCAGTTAGTCATTCACTCACTCAGGTTAATGTCTTATTTGAACTACCATTTCATTGAACATCGTTTCTTCCTTCTAAGCCACTTCCATCCTCTAAAATCATGAATGGCATACACTAAGGCTAAGCTCTCCCTGTGGCTACAAGTCACAACAAACTGTTCAGATCCTGCCGACTAGTGCACCACATCCTGCTGGACCTTACCAAACCATTACAGAACTCGGTGAGGAGCTGATCGATATCAATCTTGCTCATTTGGTAATAATCAGTACCATCATTATCATCATCATCATCAGCAGCAGCAGCTGTAGTAGTAGTAGTAGTAGTAGTAGTAGTAGTAGTAGTAGTAGTAGTAGTTGTAGTTGTAGTTGTAGTAGTAGTAGTAGTAGTAGTAGTAGTAGTAGTAGTAGCGGCACTGGTAGTGGTAGTGGTAGTCGTAGTAGTAGTAGTAGTAGTAGTAGTAGTAGTAGTAGTAGTAGTAGTAGTGGTGGTGGTAGTGGCAGTGTTTGTAGTGGCAGTGTTTGCAGTAGTAGTAGTAGTAGTAGTAGTAGTAGTAGTAGTAGTAGTAGTAGTAGTAGTAGTAGTGGCGGTGGTAGTGGTAGTAGTAGTAGTAGTAGTAGTAGTAGTAGTAGTAGTAGTAGTAGTAGTAGTAGTAGTAGTAGTAGTAGTAGTGGCAGTGTTTGTAGTAGTAGTAGTAGTAGTAGTAGTAGTAGTAGTAGTAGTGTTTGTAGTAGTAGTAGTAGTAGAGTTTTTTTTTTTTTTTTTTTACATAGGGAAGAGGGCCAGCCAGGGGCAAAAAAAAGAAAGTTAAAAAAGGCCCACTTGAGTGCTGGCTCTCTAAAAAGTGCAAAAAGTGCCAAAACCGTCAGCCAGAATTAGGGGAGCAAATACCTCGATACCTCCCTCTTAAAAGAAGACAAGTCGTAGGAATTCGGAAATGCAGATGCAGGGAGGGAGTTCCAGAGTTTACCAGTGAAAGGGATGAATGATTGAGAGTACTGGTTAACTCTTGCATTAGAGAGTTGGACAGAATAGGGATGAGAGGAAGAAGAAAGCCTTGTGCAGCGAGGCCGCAGGAGAAGGAGAGGCATGCAGTTAGCAAGATCAGTAGAACAGTTACCATGAAAATAGCGATAAAAGATAGAAAAGGATGCAACATTTCGGCGGTGAGAAAGAGACTGAAGACAGTTAGTCAGAGGAGGGGAGTTGATGAGACGAAGAGCTTTCGATTCCACCCTATCAAGCAAAGCTGTGTGACTGGAACCCCCCCAAACATGCGAAGAGTACTCCATACAGGGACGGATAAGGCCCTTATACAGAGTAAGCAGTTGGAGGGACGAGAAAAACTGTCGGAGACGCCTCAGAACACCTAACTTCATAGAAGCTGTTTTAGCAAGAGATGAGATGTGAAGTTTCCAGTTAAGATTATGAGCAAAGGACAGACCGAGGATATTCATTGTGGAAGAGGAGACAGTTGAGTGTCATTGAAGAAGAAGGGATAGTTGTCTGGAAGGTTGTGTCGAGTTGATAGATGGAGGAATTGAGTTTTGTAGGCATTGAAAACTACTAGATTTTCTCTGCCCCAATCGGAAATCTTAGAAAGATCGAAGTCAGGCGTTCCGTGGCGTCCCCGCGTGATCTGTTGACTTCCTGAAGGGTTGGACGTCTCTGAAAGAACGTGGAAAGGGTGGTATCATCAGCGTAGGAGTGGATAGGGCAAGAAGTTTGGTTAAGAAGGTCATTAATGAATAGAAAGAGAGTGGGTGACAGGTCAGAACCCTGAGAAACACCACCATTAATAGGTTTAGGAGAAGAACAGTAGCCGTCTACCACAGCAGCAATAGAGCGGTCGGAAAGAAAACTTGAGATAAAGTTGCAGAGAGAAGGATAGAAGCCGTAGGAGGGCAGTTTTGAAATCAAAGCTTTATGCCAGACTCTATCAAAAGCTTTTGATATGTCTAACGCAACAGCAAAAGTTTCACCGAAATCTCTAAAAGAGGATGACCAAGACTCAGTAAGGAAAGCCAGAAGATCACCAGTAGAGCGACCTTGACGGAAGCCATACTGGCGATCAGACAGAAGATTGTGAAGTGACAGATGTTTGAGAATCTTCCTATTCAGGATAGATTCAAAAACTTTAGACAAGCAAGAGATTAAAGCTATAGGACGGTAGTTTGAGGGGTTAGAACGGTCACCCTTTTTAGGAACAGGCTGAATGTAGGCGAACTTCCAGCAGGAAGGAAAGGTAGAAGTCGATAGACAAAGTTGGAAGAGTTTGGCCAGGCAAGGTGCAAGCACAGAAGCACAGTTTTGAGAACAATAGGAGGGACCCCATCAGGTCCATAAGCCTTCCGAGGGTTTAGGCCAGCAAGGGCATGGAAAACATCATTACGAAGAATTTTGATTGTAGACATGAAATAGTCAGAGGGAGGAGGAGAGGAGGACAAGCCCAGAATCGTCCAAGGTGGAGTTGTGAGCAAAGGTTTGAAAAAAGAGTTCAGATTTAGAGACAGAGGAGATGGCAGTGGTGCCATCAGGATGAAATAAAGGAGGGAAAGATGAAGAAGTGAAGTTATTTGTTTTTGGCGAGATGCCAGAAGTCACAAGGAGAGTTTGAGTTTGAAAGATTTTGACATTTCTATTAATGAAAGAGTGTTTGGCAAGTTGAAGAACAGACTTGGCATGATTCCGGGCAGAGATATAAAGTGCATGAGATTCAGGAGATGGAAGGCTCAAGTACCTTTTGTGGGCAACCTCTCTATCATGTATAGCACGAGAACAGGCTGAGTTAAACCAAGGTTTAGAAGGTTTAGGTTGAGAAAAAGAATGAGGAATGTACGCCTCCATGCCAGACACTAACACCTCTGTTATGCGTTCAGCACAAAGAGATGGGTCTCTGACACGGAAGCAATAATCATTCCAGGAAAATCAGCATAATACCTCCTCAGGTCCCCCAACTGGCAGAGGCAAAACGCCAGAGGCACCTTCGCTTTGGGGGATCCTGTGGAGGGATTGGAGAAATAGGACAAGATACAGAAATGAGATTGTGATCGGAGGAGCCCAACGGAGATGAAAGGGTGACAGCATAAGCAGAAGGGTTAGAGGTGAGGAAGAGATCAAGAATGTTGGGCGTGTCTCCAAGACGGTCAGGAATACGAGTAGGGTGTTGGACCAGTTGCTCTAGGTCATGGAAGATGGCAAAGTTGAAGGCTAGTTCACCAGGGTGGTCAGTGAAGGGAGAGGAAAGCCAAAAGCTTGTGGTGAACATTGAAATCTCCAAGAATGGAAATCTCAGCGAAAGGGTAGAGGGACAGAATGTGCTAAGTTAAGTAGTCGAAAAATTTACTATAGTCAGAAGAGTTAGGGGAGAGATAAACAGCACAGATGAATTTAGTTTGAGAGTGACTGTTAAGTCGTAGCCAGATGGTGGAAAATTCGGAAGACTCAAGAGCGTGGGCACAAGAGCAAGTTAAGTCGTTGCGTACATAGACGCAACATCCAGCTTTGGAATGAAAATGAGAATAGAGAAAGTAGAAGGGAACAGAGAAGGGGCTACTGTCAGTTGCCTCAGACAGCTGTGTATCGGTGAGGAAGAAAAGAAGATGAGGTTTAGTAGAGGAGAGGTGGTGTTCCACAGATTGAAAATTAGATTTAAGACCGCGAATGTTGCAGAAGTTAATGTAGAAAAAGTTGAGGGAGGTGTCAAGGCATTTGTGGTCTTCAACAGGAGAGGTGTCCGACCTGGGGACATTTTTGGTCCCCTCCCCAGAGGGGGACTCCGAGGCGTTGTTTATTTCGGGTCCCATTTTTCTTTTAAATTTTTATTTGGAGTGAAGGGTGTATGTGTGGTAAGTGCATGTAGTTTTGTGTGAAGAAGGAGAGTTGTCTTTAGAGGGTAGGCTGTGACTGCCCCCTTGAGTTGTGAGACACAAAGGGAAACATTCTGCAAAATCACAACTAGCTTAACTAGTGCTATTAGATCTCACTGGGAATAAGTTATTGTTTCGGTAGGTGTCTACTACCTCCTCCAGTAGTAGTAGTAGTAGTAGTAGTAGTGTTTGTAGTAGTAGTAGTAGTAGTAGTAGTAGTAGTAGTAGTAGTAGTAGTAGTAGTAGTAGGAGGAGGAGGAGGAGGAGGAGGAGGAGGAGGAGGAGGAGGAGTAGGAGTAGCAGCAGCAGTAGTCATAGTATAGCAGTAATAGCAGTATATTTATTTGTCTCCCCTTTCTTCACCACGTTCAGGACATATGGGAGGAAACAGGAGCTGCCTTTTCCTCCCCCCATCCTTCCCTCTCTCCTACCCTTCAGTACCACCCACGGTCTTCCCTTCCCTCGCCCTTCTTCCCCTCAGCAATTCTCAGATTAACGCATTAACTTCCTCATCCTCTCCTTCACCACTGACAGTTAGTTATAATTGTTGTTATTTTTGCTATTCAGTTATTAGTACTATTATGGCATTTTTACTACCTCTACTACTACTACTACTACTAGTACTACTACTACTACTACTACTACTACTACTACTACTACTACTACTACTACTACTACTACTACTACTACTACTACTACTACTACTACTACTACTACTGCTTCTGCTGTTGCTGCTGCTGTTGCTGCTGCTACTACTACCACTGCTCCTGTTGCTACTGCTACTACTTTTATTGCTGCTACTGCTACTACTACTGCTACTGTTGCTGTTGTTGCTAGTGTTCCTGCTACTACTACTAATGCTGCTTCTGCTACTGCTACTACTACTACTACTGCTGCTGCTGCTGCTGCTGCTACAGTTGGTTCCATCTATGAAGTCCGATTAGGGTGGGGCAGGTAACATTGTTTACCTCTAGCCATTCTGCCAATTCAATCTTCGTACATGTGTCTCTCTCTTATTTCCCATCCATGTGCTATTAAATATTTTGAAAGTGACATTTATGTATGCTGTATACTGTACAGTAAAGGAAGCTACATAGTACAGTGAATGTTGATGTTTAGTATTATAACAACGATTTATACAAATTCTATGACATGCAATAGAGTTTTTTTCTAATGTCATGATATGGTGGTAGTTTCTTTGGGTTCGTCACCCGTTTTGTGTCAGGTTACGTGTCATAGTTCACGCCTCACTTCCGGCGTTTTACGAAAGCGCGGATTGGCATATCAAAAGCGCGGCAAATTTTGCTGATATATTGCTATCAAAAGCGCGGCAGAATATTAAGTCAAAAGTGCGTTTTATCACTCGCCTCCAAGTCCGATTGTTTATACGTTCATTAACGATCGCTCAACTCTTCCGTTAGCCAGATGATATCATCTGTTGCCCTCTGCTTACCACGGGGAGATGGAAGTAGGATTTTTATGCAGGAAAAATATGTATATTTTTTAAGTATGTATAGGCTTCTCCTTGTAAGTATATTCTTCTTGCACCTCAGTAAAGGCTTGTCCTTGCAGTCCTTTATAAAAACACTATGTAATTCTATATTCGTCATGTAAAAAATGTGTCCATAAAACCAGTTTATGTAATAAAATATTCGTCATACACCTCGATTATTACAGTTTTGTATTTGCTCTGAATTTGTTACCCAAGCTCTTCATATAGTTGTGTCTGTCTATTGCTCCTGAAATATATTTGTTGTACTGGAAAATAGCATACTCGTTCCTGTTTTGTTCAGGTTTCCTCATTGTTGCAGACTAACTGATACTCCTCATCTTTATGTAGGTATTACTCTGGAGCTTCACTAGAACGTCAAGGAATACATATATAGATGGATGGGAAGTATAAAATTGCTCATTAAAATGAGCATGGAAAGATTCCGCAGCATTGTTTGTACACTTGGTGTGTGAGGGGATTTCAGCCCAAAGCACTGGAGGATATCTTGAGTTTGGTGATATATAATTGTCAACAAGATAGTCCGCAAAACGTGTACATCTATCATCCTGAGGTGCATCTGCCATAAGCTCATCACAAAGCAATCTTCAACTTCCTTAGGTTCAATGAGATGCAATCCAAACGATAATTTTAGCCACTAGCCAATGTCACTGCTGTTGTCCTTGTACTCATTACCTAGTCCGAGATTCTGAATTTTTCGCCACCATGTCTGTCCCAAATGGAATCTGCAACATTTGATGAATGCCGTTGGATATATGTCTCTTAGGACAGTGAGCATGGCAACTTCAAAATCTGCATGGATCACTGAAGACTTTAGGAACAGATTCCTAGCTGAACAAATATCAATCAAACACGATCACATATTTCTATAAATCTCCTCAGATTGGCCTGGTAATAAGGCATACACTAAGGGAATATAATGTCCATTACATAATCATGTATGGTGTACAGCTGATAAAAGAACTTGGGACAACATTTAAAAGTTCCATCTACGTAGATCTCCTCAGCATTGCTTGTCAAAAATTCTAGATTTGTTGTACAGGAAAGAATAACCAAACCTATCTCAGGATTATTTTCCAGGATAAAATCTTCCTTTTGTTGTAGAAGTAGTCATAGAATTAAGAGCCTGGTGTAGTTCCTGACGAGTTTTAGGTAATACTGGATACACTTTTCGCCTTTCTCTGTATAATGATTGTGCAATCGATCTTATATCAGTAGATTCGAGTTCATTTTCAGAGAATTTTTGATGCTCAATTCTAAGTCTTCAGTTGCCTTCCTTTTCACTGTTGCACGTATTTGCTGTCTTTCTAGTTTTTTTTCATCCTTGTCATGATTGTGCTCGCACTGTATTGGAGTAATTACTTCAGTCATTGTGCTGTCTGTTTTAAGTCGACCTTTACATTTTTTGTTCGTACATCGCCACGATATGGATCCATCAGTCAGCGTGCTATCAACACACACACACACACACACTCACACTCACACTCACACTCACTCTCTCTCTCTCTCTCTCTCTCTCTCTCTCTCTCTCTCTCTCTCTCTCTCTCTCTCTCTCTCTCTATATATATATATATATATATATATATATATATATATATATAGGATGAAAACAACGGACCGACTGACCATCAAAGTGGAATCAACCGGCTACAACAACAGTGAGCACTTTGTGAATCATTAAGACACACCAAACGAAACTTATTGAAATAGCGAGTCATCGGGAATATTCTTGGCGCGCTTTTGTAACTGCATTAAGGGTGGAGGTAAATCTTACCAATAGCACCTCCTTATATATTCTTATGTCATCCCTCCCCAATCCCAGCAAGCTTGGAGGCCTGTGGGGAATCGGGGATTTTAGGCGGGGGGGGGGGGGTAAGCATATTTGAGTGATAAATGGACTTTGAAAAATCTAGGGAAATTTCCCCAAGTGTTCGAAAATATCCCTACATATAGGGAAGTTTTACATAACCCTCCCCCCTACAACACTAACCTAACCCTAACATAAACCTAACCTAACGTAACCTAACCTAACCGGGGGGCCTGCGCTCCCCCCCGGAAACCCCCCACAACACTAACCTAACCCTAACATAAACCTAACCTAACGTAACCTATTCAGCAGTTACCCACAAACCCCAGCTAGAAACAAATGCAAGTCAGTGTACTGCTCGTTTCCGAGTGTGATTGAGCTCTGTGGCTCGCCGCAGCCTGCTGGACTTAAAGAAAACTTGCCGAACACCGCACATTTGAAGGAATGTGTACGACACACTAATGCCGTCCCCCAAGTAAAACCACAAGAAACGTATTGTGCATTAAGCACTTTATCACTAAATGTGAGTATTTTACTGCTTCGTTAGGTCTTATTGGTGAGATTATCCAGGGTGAGTTTCGAACTCGTTAATCTTTTCGAATCCGCTCTTTTGTAGTGCGCCCTTCACCTCCTCCCTGGCCATCAAGCAAGATGGAAGCTACAACTCTACCTCATAGAGATAGTGTGGAGAAAAGTCGAAAATGAATAATAAGTAAATAAAATATGATAAATAATTATGTATATATATATATATATATATATATATATATATATATATATATATATATATATATATATATATATATATATATATATATATATATATATATATATATATATATATATATATATATATATATATATATATATATATATATATATATATATATATATATATATATATATATATATATATATATATATATATATATATATATATATATATATATATGGCTGGCAGGCAGGTAGGGAGGTAATTTTAATCTGACAATTGTCGGTCGAACTGGCAGCGCCTCACTTATGGAAATTCCGGAATCTCCCATACCTAGAACGGACTTCATAGGTGGAACAGGCATCCTTTTCTTATTCTGCTGCCACTATCACTCCCATTTCCACTCCCACCCCTACTATTGTTGAAATCGCATATTAAAATCTTTATGTGTTTCAAAATAGAGGCACTGATGCCCACTTGACACCAGACAACTATTACTTAAAGCGACGAGGGCAGAATGTGAAACCATGTCACATTAGAGTTTCGTTTTTCAGTTCAAATGTAAAAAAGCCACAAAATTGCAGCGGAGAACGTGTGGTAATGACGCTGCTTTCACTCCGTTGTAACGCCTTCCAAGAGTACGGGTAGTGGCTCAGCGTTGTTCTCCCCCCAACCCCCCGCTCCCTGCCTGTAAGACGGGGTCACCACAACACTCCTGAGTCTCCAATCACGACCTAAGCTGCAATGAGGAGTTTTCAGAACTATTTTTTTTGTCACCAGGTGACAGCACAATACATGTCCCCTTTGCTCACACAAGGATAATATAGAATATACCTACAGTGTCATTCTATAAACAGAGATGAAGTAAGTCGATATAATATACTTACTACATAATTCCTTTTAACCAATAACACA
Organism: Portunus trituberculatus; assembly: GCF_017591435.1. NCBI lineage: Eukaryota > Metazoa > Arthropoda > Malacostraca > Decapoda > Portunidae > Portunus > Portunus trituberculatus. The sequence goes on along the minus strand of NC_059279.1, from coordinate 11,463,368 downwards.
GACAAAATATAAAACCCTATTCATGAACATATGTATGTAAGTTGATTATCTACTGAACTGGCACTGAGATTTATTTGTTCATCTCCACCTTTCCAAAAGAATACACCCTTGATCGGAAGTGTATTAATCTAGTCGACAGTAAACATGAAGATAGCATGTCTGTGTCACCTTAAAGTCCAGACCACACATATCAATTTACTAGTGTACGGAAACAACAATTCTAATACTCAAGTATCCTGGCGAGAGTGTTGTGTAACCTAACCTTGGCTGGTCACCTGTTTAATTTAACAAACACATTGTTGAACAAATAGTTAATTCCTGCTGTAGTGTCCATGCCACTACGCCATGATGAGGAGCAATGTTTCACATATTTCTTTCTCCTCATTCTACACTAGTCCTATGATATGCTTATTCTGTGCTCCTTTGTTTTGCTGAGTCTTGATCTTGATCTTGACTTGTGAAAGCGATGCTAAAATTCCCATGCATGAAAATAACCATATCCATATATCATGATGTTAGTGAGCGTGTTGGGTCTTACTATATAGTACAGTCAAAGGTTTTACTTTTTTCATTGTCTAAATCAATAGATTTTAGTTTTGTAATATGCCGTATTTAAGATATTGTTAGCAGTATTACAAGATGATCACAAAGAAATATTTCTGTTTTGACCAACTTCTCCTAAAATTATCCATATAAAATATTTAAAAGCAGATACAAAATGTCAACAGTATCATAATAATTAATGTTCTATGTATCTATATGCACCTGGGATTTAATACAACAATATTTTAGCTCATGTCAGAAGGGGACATACAGCAGCAGTGACATCTGGCGGACTAGTTCTGAAAACTTCCCATTGTCATACGCAAGGCTGCTGACACATCTGGGATACGCATTCGGGGACACATAAAGCGTAATCTGACTACTAAGAACAAAATAGCATAACAAAGAAGACTGGTTTGATGAATAATGGTAGTGGACATTAATTGGATGTAAAACATTCTTTTAACCTATTGACCTCTTTATCAAAATTTATTCAAGCTAGAGCTACATACACAAAGGCACAATACAGTAAAATTTTACGGAGTTGATTCTATAAATGTTTGTAACAAAGCATGCATATTTAAGTTCAGAACTAAAAGAAAACAACTGCCTACACTTTTTTGGGGATGTGTTAATTAAAAAGTGAATATGATTTAGTCACGGATGTATATAGGAAAAAAAAAAAAAAAACTTTACCGGCTTGGGACTTAATTATGCATCCTTTATTTCTGAACATTCATAAAATGAACTCGGTAAAAATTTTACTATATTGTGTCTTTTGTGTGTGTAGCTCTTGGATTAATTTTTGATAAAGAGGTCAATAATAGGTTGAAAGAAGATTTTACATCCAATTGATATCCATTGCTATTATTTGAGAAACATGTAAAACAGTTTTTATGTAATACGTGTAACAATATAGGCAAGGAAATTTCAAGATAAACAAGTCAAGTTCCTAAAATTACCTTTCTAAGGTCATATCAGATATCATGTTAGGAAGGAAGCTCCGTTAATCAAATACTTTCCAGACTTATCCTTTAGATTGATCTTTCGTGATACAAATATTATTGAATCTTTGCTTAGATATTAAGATAAGCTATCCGATCACTTGAGCTCTAACACAGGAAATAGTTTTCGTTGTCACAGTGAAACCTGAAATTACGTATGTGTGAGCACAAGGGCATTTCATTTAGGACAGGCTAACATATCTCAAATCCAGATTTTTAGTTATAAGAAATTATTCAAGAGAGTTACATTATAATTTTAGAGAACAGAAACTCAAAATTTTATATAAAGCCAAGACATTATCTGAATTGAAAATTGCTGAATTTTTAGAAGTGTAAACCTAATCTTTACAGCAAGAATCATCCATCCAGTTAACTGTTATTCCGTAGTTTCTTATCCACGTCAAATCTCTGTATCCTATCTTTCACGTTCTTTATTATAAATAAATATATAAATGGCAAGGGAATTGTCCTTCCTCATTTAAACCTGTCTACTTTTGCATATATATATATATATATATATATATATATATATATATATATATATATATATATATATATATATATATATATATATATATATAAAATAGTCACACGCGCGCATAGTATCCGCAGAAAAAAAATCCATCCGTTTCTTGATGAGGAACAGCCCACATGGAGGTAAATCAAGACCAGCCACCAACCACACTTCCATTCCGCAACTTCATTTTTACTTCGTCCTGACCTCTCGTTTCTCTTTTCCTTCCAGGTGTCACGTGTCTCCCATCCTCCTCCTCCTCCTCCTCCTCCTCCTCTTCCTTTTTCTCCTTCTTTTTCTCTTCCTCCTCCTCCTCCTCCTCCTCCTCGCCCCCGCCCCCCATCCTCTCGCCACGCCTCAACTGTCTTATCTCTCCAAGTAAGATCTTGCCAATACTTGTCATATGATCTCATTCTGGATTTCAAGTAGACGTACACCAATATAACAGACTAAAGGCTAGTAAAGGTATACAAACATGTAAATTACGAGATAGGTAAACTGAACAAAGGTGGCTCTTGGATTACATTCCCTGATGCCTTCTGATAATAAGAAAGGATTATACAATTTCGCATTTATTACTCAAACTGCTACAATTTAGATTACTGTTCGTATTTGTACTCTGTGTGGAGGTTATGTTACACACACACACACACACACACACACACACACACACACACACACACACACACCGTAGTGTAGTGGTTAGCACGCATGACTCACAATCGAGAGGGCCGGGTTCGACTCCCGGAAGCGGCGAGGCAAATGGGCAAGCCTCTTAATGTGTGGCCCCTGTTCACCTAGCAGTAAATAGGTACGGGATGTAACTCGAGGTGTTGTGGCCTCGCTCTCCCGGTGTGTGGAGTGTGTTGTGGTCTCAGTCCTACCCGAAGATTGTTCTATGAGCTCTGAGCTCGCTCCGTAATGGGGAAGACTGGCTGGGTGACCAGCAGGCGACCGAGGTGAATTACACGCACACACATGTACAAAAGCAAGCACACACTCACGAGCGCGCGCGCGCGCACACACACACACACACACACACACACACACACACACACACACACACACACACACACACACACACGTGTGGTGTGTGTCTGGTCTCAGGCCTATCCGAAGATCGGAAATAATGAGCTCTGAGCTCGTTCCGTAGGGTAACGTCTGGCTGTCTCGTCAGAGACTGCAGCAGATCAAACAGTGAAACACACACACACACACACTCACACAAACATACACACAGACACACACACACACACACACACACACACACACACACACACACACACACACACACACACACACACACGCTTATCACTCTTCTTGTAGACTAAGTCTTCTGACTCTTCCTCGTCTAGGAACAGTCTTCTTACTTGCACATTGCTCACTACCCACTAACTATTACTGATTGAGTCCTGTTGGCTCAGTGCCTCCTTTTATACAATGTGTTACATCTAGATAATTCTATTGCATTACAGAAGCTCCTCAATCATTCTGGTCCCATGACACATGAGCCACAGTAATACACTACACAACGCAACGTTAATATATTCAGAATAAAGCTATAACAGACTCCGCCCACCTGCGTCAGAGAGCAAGTCGGGCCAGGTCACGGTATAGCTACACCTTGGGGACAGTCTTCGCCCGTCCCTATGCAAGGAGAGGAGAGGTTTCGCCCGCCCCTTCCCACAACAACAACATCTCATACATCTTAAAAACCTTAACAAATTAACTTATATAATATACAACAATAACTTAACAAACATACAACTTTAAATCTTATTCAACATAACTTTTACCAAAACAATCACTACTATTTATACAAGATCCTAAGATCCAAGTTTCTATTATTATTGTTATTATTATTATTATTATATTATTATTATTATTATTATTATTATCATTATTATAGTCATCAACAGCAGCAGCAGCATCATCATCGTTATTATCATCGTCATCATCATTCTCAGTCTTTGTTATTATTATTATTATTATTATTATTATTATTATTATTATTATTATTACCATTATCATTATCATTATTGTTACTATTACTATTATTACTATTATTATTATCATAATAATAATAACAATAATAATAATAATAATTTATTATTATTATTATTATTATTATTATTATTATTATTGTCATAATAACAATAATAATAATAATAATAATAATAATAATAATAATAATAATAATAATAATAATAATAATGAGAGAAGAAGAAGAAGAAGAAATAATAATAATATAATAGTAATAATTATAATATAATAGTAATAATAATAGTAATAATAATAGTAATAATAATAATAATAATAATAATAATAATAATAATAATAATAATAATAATAATTATTATTATTATTATTATTATTATTATTATTATTATTATTATTATTATTATCATTACTATTATTATCATTATTACTATTACTATTATTATTATTACTATTACTTTTACTATTATTATCATTATTACTATTATTATTATTGTCATTATTATTATTATCGATATCATTATCATTATCATCGGTATCATTTTTATCGATTCTATTCACTTAGTCTTAGAGTATTGGACGCTTTACGTCTTTGTTTTGTCAAGGCGAGATCTTTATTAAGCGTCACCCGCGCGCCTCACATCAATCAGCGCAAGGCCTACGGCTACAGCTCATCAAGTCACAACTTGCACTCTACTGTCTTTTGATTTAAGGGAAGTGTTTCTAACAGTGTTTGTTGCACTGGACTACAACAACCTTATACTACAACAACGACAACGCTCTTTTTGAATAATAACACCCTTTCATAAAAACAACAATGACACCCTTTTTGAACAAACAATAACAATAAAGGCAACCTTTCAAAACAATAATAACAATCTTATTCAACATCAACAACAAAACAGCACAAACAACAGCAACACCAGCAACACTCCCAGCTTCACCATCACGACCATCACCAACAACAACAACACGGTAACCAAACCTGCTCATCCTGGTAACCAGAAGAAGATAATTGTTCCGTTTTGGTCGTGACACTCTGAGGCTAGAAGGTGACACCCTGGCACTCTCACACTCCTTCCTTTTCCTTTTCCTCCTCCTCCTCCTCCTCCTCCTCCTCCTCCTTTTTCCCTCCTGCTGGGGTCGCCGGAAACAGGCAAGGCGTGAGGTGTCGCTCTCTCCACCTCGAAGCACCAATCACAGGACACGATCATCAACCAACAAGCGCTAGCTTTTGTGCAAGTCAGTATCTACGGGTCTTTTCTGAAGGATGCCTTTCTCAGCTACACCTTCCCCATACTCAGTATTATGCTTATTTTTACTTTATGCTTCATGTTATTCACCTCTGATTAAAGAAGAAAAATGTTGAAAAAACATCTTATTATTACTATGTTACTAAGTCTTGGTGTCTTGTCGGTTCCGCCACAAGCTAAAGTCTAAACCAATGGTTCCCAACCTGTGGTACAATACTACGCGTACCACCAGTGGTACGCGAAGGCCTTCCAGGTGGTACAAGATCACTTTCGGGATCATATGCAATTTTTAGTTAAACAAAATCAATTAATTTTTCAGAAAAAATTATTATCGCCTTACACAAGATAATCTGACATCGGTCAATTGGTGGATAAGAAACAGATGCTTCCTTTTCACTGAACTGAGTTGGTGTTCTTTGTAATCAGTTCATTTGTGTGTTCTACTTATGAATAGATTTGTATTTGCTGGAATTGAGTTTTTTTCTTCTGGAACCAAGTGATCTGTACGCAGGGATTGAACGGGACCTGAAAGTGGTACTCGCTCAAGAAAAGTTTGAGAACCACTGGTCTAAACTCTAAACTCTTAACCTAACCTAAGCTATTACAGAACAAATTGTAACAGACTTAGTGTCACCACCGTCTTAGTATTCCAGACAAGTAGTACAATTAACTTTAAAATCAACTAGACTTGAAGCGCGGTGAGTCACCGTTTTGAGTCATACTTAAGTAATCACCATTTTCCTCACCACTCGCGCGTCACACTGGTTGCGTCACACCAGGAACTTGTGCTAAAGACCTGAAAGCATCCCAAGAACTAACAACGATTCATGAGTCACGTTAAGAATTTGAGTCATGTGAGTCACCAGCAGAGGCGTGTGAGTCACTAGGAGCCACGGACCAAATTGTCGCCAGTAACTTGAGGCTGCTCCTCCCCTTTTGCTACCCCTCTCCATCAACCCCCATCTCTTACTCTCACCTCCTCCTCCTTCTCCTCCTCCTCCTCCTCCTCCTCCTCCTCCTCCTCCTCCTCCTCCTCCTCCTACCCATCCTATTACTACTACAACCACCGCCGCCGCCGCCGCCGCCGCAGCCACCACCACCACCACCACCACCACCACCTCCTCCTCTTCCTCGGTGTCTCTTAACTTTTCTTCAACACCAGAAATATGACGCCAGTCTTTCTGTCCATTACTCCTCCTCTTTTTCTTTTCCTCCTCCTGCTCCTCCTCTTTCTACATTTCCATCTTATTGCTTTCATCGTCTCTCCTAATATTTATCATCTCTTCTCACTACTTACTCTGGTTTTCTTGTCTTCTTCGCTACTTTTCTTTTTCGTAACATTTCTTCTTTCTTTACTTTTAAGTTATTGTTATTTTTTCCCTTAGTTAGTTTTGTGGTTTGTCTTCCGTCTGTCTTCTCCCACCGCGTTTCCTGTTCTCATTAATTAAGTTTTTCCTCTCCCTCTCCCGCTCTCTCTCTCTCTCTCTCTCTCTCTCTCTCTCTCTCTCTCTCTCTTATGCTCCTTTTTCTCATTCTCCTTTCCCTTTTTTTCTCTCTTCTTTCGTCTTCCCACCATATTTTCTTCCTCCTTTTCCTTCTTTCTCCTCTCCACCTCCTCCTCCTCTTCCCTCCCATGTCTTGATGTAGTGCTCAATCCCTGACAAGTTTTGCATACCCATCATCATCTTACCGTTCTCTTTACCCACGCTCCTCCTCTCTATCACCCTCCTGTCCTCAATACTATCCTCTTCTTTCTTCATATCTTCTCTTCTCTCCTTCCCCCTTTCACGGTCCAATCTTGTTATCCTTTGCAGTGCGCGGCAGCCAGACACAATCTTCCAATCTGTCTCATTTCTCGGCAGCGGCAAGTCTGGCAGGCAAGGTTTCAGGAGCCGCTCTATTCCTACGACAATGAGAAAATGACGTAAGGACCCAAGACTCCCATTATTCCTCGCTATTTCGTGATATTGAGTGTTATTGTTGTGAATGTTGTCAAGCGGCGGCAGGGTTGACTGACTGTGTTATCTCGGTTATCTATCTGGTGCCTGGCTGGCTGTCCGTATGCATAACTATCAGATAACGTGCCGCCGCCTCTCTTACGCCGACCACCAAGAGGAGTTAAGTGGGTGAGATCAGCCATCCCGGTTATGTTTGGGGTTAGATAAGGTCAAGTCAAGTTAGATTAAGGTTTGTTAGGTTATTTTTGCTTCAGTTTGGTTATATTTGGTAAGGTTATGTTCGGTTACGTTATGTTTGGTTAAGTTGAATTTGGTTTAGTTTGGTTTGATTTGGTTTGGGCTGGGTTCAGTTGGGTTAAATTGTGTTTGGTTAAATAGGGTTAGCTAAGTTGGCTTAGGTTTAAAGTTTCATTAATTTTCGTGGTTGTCTTAGGTTTAAAGTTTGATTAATTCTCGTGGTTGGCTTAGGTTTAAAGTTAGATTAAGTCTCGTAACAGCTAAAGTCAATATGACACTTGTTACTTTGCTAAAGAAAACTAAGCCGTGGGATTATTAAAAACAAAAAATTTAATATTTCGACCACTCTTGCCAGTAGTACTTCAAAACAATACTAGAAATTTGTACTATGCCATTCCATAAATCTTGAGGCTTTAATATATATTTTAATTCGGTCATGTGGTCTAAGCTAACTTTATATAATAACCTAATCTAACATGTACCATATCATTCCATTAATCTTGAAACTTAATAGCAATTTGAGTTTCATTAGGTCACATGATCCAAACTGAGCTAACCTAACCTAACCTATTCCAGTCTAATCTAATCTAACCAGTTAACCTAACCTAACTTTGGACAACCTAAGCTAAATTTACTCATACCTCAAAAATGGATGTATTGACAGATTCTCGTCACTGCGACTATCGTAGCACTATCGAGACTTGATTTAAGTCTGAGTGATGAAAATGCAAAGTTGTGTTGTGCAAGTTTCTTTTTACCTGAAGATAATAAAAAAAACTTTCTACACTGTCAAAATAGTTAATCCCTTTTTTTCACACTTTTCTTATATCAGGTTAGTTTTATTTATTGTTTTTCTTCCTTTAATCGTACAATTTAACCAAGTTTCTCGTGCAGTCTTTCACCTGCCATCCCTTTTCCTTTCCATTTACCATTCAGATACGCACGTATCATCTGCTTTATTATATTTGCTTACTTTTCCCGCATCGTGCTTTCAAACATTCACTTTATGTATTTCCAATATATTTTTTTTTTTATATTTGGGAGGGTTTTCTGCCTACTTCTCCGAGGGTTTTGTCTACTTCTCGGAGGGTTTACTGCCTGCTTTTTTTTTTTTTTATCTCTTTTTATTTCTGTTTCGAAATGTGAATACTATCTTAAGATATGTCTTCCGCTAACTTCATACTCATTCCACTTTCCTGTCTTCAGTGATCACGCTATTCATTTTCTTTGTTTATATATTTAATAGCTATTTTCCTCAGGTTTTTCGATAATTACATTTTTCATTATACCATGTGGGCTTTTTCACGGGAGTTTCTGGGCTAAAGGGGATACTTTTTTAGGTGTCTCCTATCTCAAAGCCCACCCGCTAGGAAACCGCTTTCCCGAGTGAGGAAGCCCAACCTACTCTCGGACAGTGGACAGGATTCGAACCCATGAGTTTGGAGACCCCTCGGACCCCAAAGTACGCATGGTTCCACTGCACCACACGTTACCCTTTTTCGTGTTTTCCTGTTTCACGTATATCTAGTACTACTTACTAGTGGGGTTTTATTATTCTTTTCTAAATTTCACTTTCTACTGTTTTCTAAATATGTCTTTTGATTTTCCCTCTACTTTTAAACCTACTTTTCCTTTTAATTTTCCCGTCCTTTATCGTTATTCTCCGTGTGGATACAGACACACTTTACATCTTTATCCATTGTTTTGTCTCTTCAGTGAGATGCCTCGATATTTCCTTCAGTTATCCATGTTTTCTTTCTCAAGTGACAATCAAGAGGAAGTAAGGACTCTTGAGGGCCTTAGAGGGAGGGAAGAGGAGAGGGAGAGTGGAAGGGAAGAGGAGAGGGAGGAGTGGGAGGAAGAAACACGCGACCACTCGGCTGAAGGGAGAGAAAAGGTTTGGCCGGAACAATGTAAACACCGAGAAACCAGATGAAACGGAAACACACACACACACACTCTCTCTCTCTCTCTCTCTCTCTCTCTCTCCGCAATAGATACATAAACTTCTACGAACACACACACACACACACACACACACACACACACACACACACACACACACACACACACACACACACTACACACCGCGTAGTGTAGTGGTTAGCACTCTCGACTCACAATCGAGAGGCCCGGGTTCGAGTCCCGTTAAGCGGCGAGGCAAATGGGCAAGCCTCTTAATGTGTGGCCCCTGTTCACCTAGCAGTAAATAGGTACGGGATGTAACTCGAGGGGTTGTGGCCTCGATTTCCCGGTGTGTGGAGTGTGTTGTGGTCTCAGTCCTACCCGAAGATCGGTCTATGAGCTCTGAGCTCGCTCCGTAATGGGGAAGACTGGCTGGGTGACCAGCAGGCGACCTAGGTGAATTACACACACACACGCACACACACACACACACACACACACACACACCGCTCTTTCCTGGCAACAAACAAAAACAACCAACATCTTTATGTACTACATTCAACAGAGATTAATATTTATGGAAGACATTGGCATCTTATTTATATATAAGGAAAGAAGAAAAAAACACGAATTCCGTCACTAGGTAGCGTCAGAAGCTCGCGAGTTCACCCCAAAAATATTAACATTTGTAAGCCTCGCTGCTGCTACTGCTCCTCCTCTTCCTCTTATGTTTTTCTCATTTCTGCTGCGTTCGACGGATATTGCAAATTTCTCCCCCGGGGAAAGAAATGGCATGAAAGGCAGACGGATATCGCAAATTTGTACCGAATTAAAGCAACAATACAAGGGCGGGAGACAGCACTGGGCGGCCCAGCCAACCAGACTCGCCGGCCCCACTTTGTGAATGGAAGGTCCGCGTCCCGTCCCTCCTAGTACCAACCAGCGGCCACGACTTGCACCACCACCACCACCACCACCACCACCACCACCAACAACAACAACAACGCAAATACCTCAACACTTCAAACATAAACTAGTCACTCTTAATGCATTAGATGCCTTTATATTCAGTGTTTCTTCGCAATTTGATGATAAAGTAGTAAACTGGGCGTATGTGTGGCATGACTCCATGTTAGGAAAGAATGTGGCGTGGCGAGGCTCACACAAGGCGTTTGCTTCATCCTAAGCCCGCGACAGAGGATCGGGAGAGTCGAGTGAAGTGTCTGAGAGTCAGCTGACCTGAGTAGGGAGGAAGGAGAGAGAGAGAGAGAGAGAGAGAGAGAGAGAGAGAGAGAGAGAGAGAGAGAGAGAGAGAGAGAGAGAGAGAGAATGGGGGAAGGGGATGGTTGTGGATCGTGGTCGAGAGAGAGAGAGAGAGAGAGAGAGAGAGAGAGAGAGAGAGAGAGAGAGAGAGAGAGAGAGAGAGAGTGTGTGGAGAGAAGCCAGACAAGTGCGGACCAGTCAAAAGAGGAGGAGGGAGGAAAGGAGGGAGGATCCAAGAGTCCTTCCTTACCTGACATTACCTGCGCTGGGAACGAAGGGGCACCTCCTCCTCCTCCTCCTCATAATGTTCCTACAAAGGATTCTAAATATTCTAAGAGAATCGCCTACTTTTTTTGTTTTTACCTTATAAACGATTTCTTTGCACGCTGAAAGTAAATTACAGAAGGAGGAGGAGGAGGAGGAGAAGGAGGAGGAGGAGGAGGAAGAGGAAGAAAACATAATTAAGAAGAGGAACAATGTCAGATAACGTGAGGAATTGGAAGAGTGGAGGAAAGGGAGGAAGCAGTGAGTGGGTGGGTGGGTGGGTGAGTGGGTGGACGAGTGGGAGGAGGTAGAAGGGGGAGATGGATGGATTGGTAGAGGAGAAGAGAAAAGCGAAGCAGCGAGTGAGAGACGGAGGAATGGGAGAGTGGGAAGTGAGGAAGAGGTAGAGAGAGGGAGGAGAGAGTGCGGGCGAATAATTGACTCTGTTGATGGCAACACTATTCGCCTGCGGGTGTGCTCAAAGGGTTACTACCAAGTGTGCCTCACCACCACCACTATTTTACTGCCACCACCACCACAGCCGCTACTACTACTACTACTACTACTATTACTACTACTACTACTACTACTTCATTACTAGTACTTCTACCACCGCCACTACTACTATCATTATATGTATTCTACTACTACACCGTATATATACACACACTATCATAGCTGCTGCTGCCTCTGCTGCTACTGTTATTACTTTTCATACTACTATTGCTGTTACTTACACTACTACTACTACTACTACTACTACTACTACTACTACTACTACTTTACCTTCACTACTGTTAAGTATACCTCCACCACCACTACTAATACAACCACCACCACCAATGCTATTGCTACTGTTGCTACTCTTACTGCGTGCCTATTACTTTCGTTCCTGCTGCTGCTCCTACTACAGCTACAACTACAACCACAACAACAAATACTACTACTACTACTACTACTACTACTATTACTACTACTACTACTACTAGTGCTGCTGCTACTACTACTACTACTACTACTACTGCTACTACTACTACTACTGCTATTACTACTACTGCTATTACTACTACTGCTGCTACTACTACTGCTGCTACTACTAAGGAGCTTTAAATGTCCTTGGTTACTACCACCACCACCACCACCACCACCACCACCAGATTCCCTTTTTCTGCCCGACGCAGGCATGGCAGAAGTTTCCTGTAGGTGATATTTGTCATCCTGTGTACGTCAATTTATAGGCACCATTTTTTTCTTTCCCTATGTTGATTGTGTAATTCACCACCACTGTCGCCTGCTGGTCACCCAGCCAGTCTTCCTCATTACGGAGCGAGCTCAGAGCTCATAGACCGATCTTCGGGTAGGACTGAGACCACATAACACACTCCACACACCGGGAAAGCGAGGCCACAACCCCTCGAGTTACATCCCGTACCTATTTAATGCTAGGTGAACAGGGGTCACACATTAAGAGGCTTGCCCATTTGCCTCGTCGCTTCCTGTGACTCGAACCCGGGCCCTCTCAAGTGTGAGTCGAGCGGTGTGTGTGTGTGTGTGTGTGTGTGTGTGTGTGTGTTTCTTAGGGTTACGTTTTTCTTATGTAATCTTGTTATTTACACGAATTAAGTTAACTTTAAAGGCTTGGAGCTTCCCAAAATAGTCTACTTTGGCAAAAAAAAAAAAAATAATGTTTCTTATCCTTCTCCTCCTCATTATACCATTTTTATTATTATTATTGCTGCTGCTGCTGCTGCTACTGCTGCTGATTCTATATATGTGTGTATGTATCTGTAAAGTAGATGAGAGTAATGTAGTAGGGTTCAATGCCGGGTCGAGAGTGGTGATGCAAGACTGCCGCAACTCGGACAGACTCATCGCAGACGTGTGTGCTCTACGGTTGATGATTTGTGTGTGCTTGTCTGTGTGCCGATGGTTGCCTGACTTGCTCTTTGTCCCGTGTTGGTCCAAGGAATCGCTCTCGTCTACCCGAGTTCTTTGTCGTTAGCCTCGTGATCGCGCGAGTTGGTGGCGTTCAGACCTGTTCGCTACTTCTTGCGTGGAGACAAACGGGCGGTATGCAAAGCTGACAGTAAGTACATCTCGCCGATGACTGTCAGCTTTTTATATTTTCTGCAATTTTTTTTTCTTTTATATATAATCTTGTTATTCACACGAATTGAGTTAAAAACGTTAAACGCGGAGAACATTTCCATTAAGTTGCACGTCACAGTACATTTAGCAGTAACACAGATTTACTAAACAGCGTATATCTCATGCTAGGTCACATGAGAAAAAAAAAAAGTATATTCGTCTCTTCTTAAATCAAGCGATTTTTTTTTTTTTTTGAATTCTAGGCACAGCCACCACGAGCACTTTCCTTGTTAAACTTTTGCCTGCATCACCAGTAAATTACCGCAGGATTTACCCTGTTGTTCGTTCACTTGTTGTATGGCTTTGTTTTGAGGGTAAATCTTTATAATACAGCCGCGTCAGATACAAGCACGCAACTCACTTATCATGTAGAAGGGTCGGTGACCTTGTCGTAAACGAGAGGATTTGTATGGCAAGCGTGAGTATAGTATGTCTGTAATAGCACTCATGAATAAGGCAGAAATTTGAGATTTTCGAGGTCCAGCGAGCTGTGCAAACACTGAAATTATTATTTATTGGTTATAGCTGTGATTTGTGCGTCACAGGATATTATGATGTCATGGTATCTATAGAACTGTCCTCTAGTTAAGCGCCTCCACTCATAGGTCACCAATGACAGCTTATTTCCACGATAGTGGAGTTACAATTTTCTTTTGTTCTAGAGACAACGCAGGCGTTCTGATAGAGGTTTATGGTGCCAGTTATTGGCAGGAAAAGTCACTATGTAAGATATTTAGCAATAGCAATATTCAAAAAGCTATATGCAGACGTAGAAAAGAGGTTTCACATGTTTGTTAACGACGCCACAAAGTTGTACGCATTTCCATCGCCCTGAGAATTTCTTCACCTCACAGGTAAGGCATAGTGGTGTAATTTTTAAATGCGTTTCGTTGTGTTAGGTTAGGTTTATGTTAGGGTTAGATTAACGTCTTAGCGCGGGGAGGAGATGGAATCGAGGCGGCGCAACCGCCTTGGCTAGGATAATATAGGCTAAAAAAATAGTAATACTATGTGAAATTCCCCGATATTTTGCTCATTTCTTGTCCCCCCAACCCCCAAAAAAACGATTCCCAACATACCCCGAGCTTGTTTGAGGGATGGGAGGAGATTGGTGCTGAAAAGAAAGGGATATGTATTATAGATAATTACCGTTTCGACTTCAGCCAGATTACTAAAACACCCTTACACTTTTTCTGCCAAAATGACCGGAGGGATGTAATCACAGTAACAGCCGCCAATGGCGGTCACCACCCAATGAGTATTCCAATGTCAACTTCAAATGACATATCTAATCTGCGGTAAATTTAACTACATGATAGATTTCAATTTTTTTTTTTTTTATTCCCGTTGCAGATTCAGCGTTTCTGACACCAGCCAAACTCACCTAAAGCCATGCACCTCATTCTGTTACCTTGTAATACACTAAAAAGATTCGAGCGGTGGGTTTTTCTATACTAAATGTAACGCCACGTATAACCTCCTTTTCTGGCCCCTCATCCTTCTTACAGAAAACAGTGACGGAGCAACAAACCCTTCTGGATGTCTACCTGATTGCTAATCTGTGACGGGAACATTGTATAGAAGACGTGCCCCCTCAACTAATTCTGAATGGGTAAAAAGTTATACGAATAGTTACAGACAAACGTCATAACAATACAATGCAAATTTTGATAATTATGAAATAAGGCAGGAAACAACCAATACCTTGTCCATACGATACTAAGCCTTTAATACTTATACATCATTAATATTAACTATTATGTTGTGAATATTACAAATGTGAAAGGAATATAATTTGATCTGACTAATGAACGAAAGTAAATATTGAGAAAGGAAAGGGAAAAACAAGCAAAGCACTACCACGAACTTACCTCTAAGGACGGGATGGAAGGCGAGTAGGTTGCTGCCTGCAGCTTTCCGTGTGGTCAGCACGCACTGACTTGCATCCATATCCTCATAGCCTCACGTCTTTCATCTCCATTAGTCCATCCACACAAGGTGTGTGGATGGACTGGTGGATCCCACCTGCGCTGGTCACATGCACACCATGTCACGGAAATATAGAGCAGCGTGACGGACTAATGTGTCCGTGCCTTCACTATGACACCTACTGAGGGTAAAAAGCTTCATTTTTCAGGGGTTCGAGGAGCTCCGGACACTGCCGACTCGCTTCCCCACAACTAAACATCTCGAACGCTTTCTATTGATAACCACTTCTGTCACATCCAGTCTTGTCCCAGTCAGTCGTGTCCAGTGCCTGTGCGTGAGGCAGCATCACAAAGCTTCCTTCACGGCAGGGACTGAGAGGTACAATATTATTCAATATTGGGCAAGAGTCGGGTGATGCAATGACGCACGCCGATTGGCTGACGGTGAGGAGATAAACGAATCACAGTTAGGTTTTAATACCGCCTTGGTCTCACCATCAGAGGCACCGAGGCGGGCATGTTTGAATTCCCCCTCCGAGGTGAGCCGCCCACCTACCCGCACTGTGCACCTCAACACTAATTGACTCGCACTGCGCCGCCTCCCTCCAGGCGAGGGACGCGGCTCGCAGTGATACTGACTAAACGCTATTTAAGAACTTGCATGTCTCATTCACATTGTTATTTACTCTACAGTAAGTTGCAATGTATTTTATTTCTTGGTATATGTGGTGAATAGTACACTTACATTGCAAGTCCACCGCTGTTCACTTCTCATCTCGAGATTGACAGACGTTGCCTTCCACAACGCTAACTCATAGCATATGAGTTCATGATGACAAGAAGAAAGCCGTAAAGAAAGAAAGAAAGAAAGAAAGAAAAAAACTTGTCACAATACCTCAACAGTATCAAATATAATGAACTTGAGTGAACCTTCATTAACACTCCTACAGCAACAGTAAGACGTATCAGACACTCCACAGAAGAAAGAATGCGTCCAAAAATAGCGAAAAGTCTGGAAATATGAGTCGAGCAGCGGTCGTGGGGAGGCCAGCAGTGCCATTCCCGAGCGGACAGTAACACGCCCTCGCACTGTAAACAGACGCGTGAGTCCTTATCTTCTCTGAGGTTTTAAGGACGTTAAGGAGAGGATCCCATTCTTTATAGGGACGTAAATTATCCGAGGAGTTTTCTCTCGTGGTATCGGAGGACTCGCTTGTCTCGCCCCAACGCTCCTCCTCGACCTTATCACGCGGGGACAAAGGGCGCACAGGGCCATTCTGGGCAGACCTGGAACCGGTTTTGTTCGGGTTAACTTTTTCCAGCCTGTCAGGATTTTGGAGCGACGAAGTACACACACACACACACACTCACACACACACACACACACACACACACACCATTCCCTCTCTCTCTCTCTCTCTCTCTCTCTCATGAACGACTACACAACACATGCGCACACCAACTTATCCGTGTTTACATGTGTCGTGTGCACGTGTCACGTCTTCACTGCCGACGTTGAAGTGATGTATAAAGCACATTCTGCACCATTTAATCTGATATCTCGATGGACACTCACGCTCCCCCACGCCCGATGCCCGTGCCAGCCCACATCCTGCTGCCAAACGTAGGACCATCTTAATAAAGAGTTCATTACAGGATGGGAAGAAGATAGTAGGTAGGATGATATATATATATATATATATATATATATATATATATATATATATATATATATATATATATATATATATATATCCGCAGGCGCAAGAAGGCATTGGGGAGCAGGAAGCAAACAGGGCGACCCACAGCCGAAGGGGGTGCGGGTTGGTTCCTTACCGTCCACAGATGAGTTATACAACCATTGGCAAAGTGTGAACGTGACAAAATAGTAACATTTATTTATCTTGCTTGTTTATTTATTTAGTTTTACGAACAAGAGTGTACAGTGAATTTAATAAAATCTAACTTGATTTTATAGGCATGAAACACCAGACCAACAAAAGTTATGTGACGCTGATAAGGCTATTACGGCTGTTTGTATTTGTTAAGTGATTTGAATCTTGAACTAAAAGGTCACCACGTAAGATATGGTGAATTGTGCAAAAGCTGCCCAGAAAGTGGAACTGAATTAAAAAGAATTATCAGCCATGTAAACGGCGGAGAAAATAAGATAGCATTAAAGCCCATTTATCTAAACAATTCTACCCACAAGGACTGAACAGGCTTGCCTGGTAGAAATTGCAGCATTTACTCGGAAACACGTAAGTATGATTGCACGTCATAGATTGCAGGTAATAAGAAAAGAAACAAATAATTGATTGCTAATCTGATGTAGTGATCTGGTGTGACGAGCAATTTTGCACTATTCAGAAGCTGTTCCACGTAGCTGACTGAGAGACGTAATTAAGCACGACCATAAGAAACCTGAACTGGAGATATTGGAGTTTTTCCCTCTCCACATAAACGTCCGCTTCAAAGCTGAAAACACACACACACACACACACACACACACACACACACACACACACACACACACACACATATATATATATATATATATATATATATATATATATATATATATATATATATATATATATATATATATATATATATATATATATATATATATATATATAATTATAATTATAATGGTACTTGCCTTTCTAATGAAGGTTTTGTTATTGTACTATATAACAACATCGACACGTGGGTATCTGTGCCACTACGCAGACTGGGAAGACTGATATACGTACACAGTGGGGGATGGAGGAAGCTCATTCCTCACACCATCACCAACGTACACAAGATAACACACGGTGAATAAGATATTTTGTTGATGCAGAGTGGTTTTCAGAGGATCAATCGGAGGAAGGAAGAATGGATGCAGAAAAGAGGAAAGGATAAAAAAAAAAGTAAGAGAAGAGGGAAAAGGATGGATGTGATAAGAGGAAGTGAAAAGGGAGAAGGGAGAGGTAGAGAATTAGGTAAGTAAGATAGGAAATAAAATAACGGGTGGATACGAAAAGGGATAAAAGGATGCGAGGAGAAAGAGAAGTGACAAGGACACCGGGATGCAAAGAGAATGTAACGAAAAAGAAAGAGAGATGGAGAAGTGATGACAAAATAGGTAAGAGGAATGGGAGATGTTAGCTCCTTTGTCACCAAGGACGAGAGAGAGAGAGAGAGAGAGAGAGAGAGAGAGAGAGAGAGAGAGAGAGAGAGAGAGAGAGAGAGAGAGAGACGTCCCTTGCTCAGTTTCCTAATAAATATGACACTTGCATCAAAATATGATTTCTTCTTCACACTTAACTTAAACAGAACTTGGGAGCCAAAGTTTCAAATCTTCGAATTTCCGTGACTCACTCTGCGGATCCCACAACATTCATGAAGCTCAGTCATTCTCTTAATCCTCGACACCACTCTCTCCATCATAACCAACTCTTCCCTCCCTCTTAGTGAAGATCGAGGAGGAAGTAAAGGACGAGGAAAAATTAGATAAAAGAGGACAAGGAAACTGTAGAAGAAAGATGATAACAAAGAGAAGGAAGAAGGTAAGGTGAAGAAGAGAGGAAAAAAAGATGGTAATGGATTTGGAAAACGAAGAGGAAAAGGAAAAAGAAAAGAAGAACTATGGAGAAGAGTAAGAAAAGGAGAAGAGAAGAAATATCAAATATATGACGAGAGGGAAGAAGACGCAGAAGGATAAAAACGAGGAGGAAAAAATGAAGAAAAAGGAAAAGTAAGAAGACGAGGAGAGGGCTACACTTGATTCAAAGAAGCGAGTCCTCTTGCGAGTTCTGTATAGTCTGGCTGGAGGGTTCCTCGTTGGCTTGCTACTCTCATGACTCGATAACTTTCCTTTCTAATGCTAATAAGTCTTTAGGAGTGATTTAGGCTGATGAAGCAACTAATGGCTTGGAAATGGTAGACGAAAGAAAAAGGAAAGGAACATGATTCGTTATTGAGAGAGAGAGAGAGAGAGAGAGAGAGAGAGAGAGAGAGAGAGAGAGAGAGAGAGAGGATATAAGGGGAACATAAACATCATAATTATGGCAATAATAAAATAACGTTTATTAAAGACCAGTTGATCCTACAGTAAATTTGCATAGAGTTTCTGATACAGTTTAAAAAAGATCGTATACCGCAGGTCACAGAGCCCCACCTGTCGCCGCCCACACGCACACAAGCACACCTGCAGGCACACCAATAAGCAAACTTTTAAGGACAAATCTAAAGTTTCAATTTGACGAGTGAGCTAAAGCGACGCAGATGTGCACAAAGTCTTCTACTTGCACACACAGGCACGCGGGCAGACAGACGGGCGGGTATCTGGTGACGAGACGGAACACCTTTTATCACACAGGTAAGGCAAAGGGGGACTGAATCTCATCGATCATAACAAATTTGATCAACACAGATTAACATTATTTTTCAACCCTTGCTTGCCGTTTTTGTCTTGGGAGGAAAGGAAGAGAGGGGGAAAGGGGCAGCGTATCCTATTTAATATATCATGTAAATCTTTTTATTTTCCAATCAAACGATATAACCCAAGCGTAGGAAAAAAGTCAAAGAAAGAAAACGAGATACAGTTTCCCATCACAGGCATCTTCATGGTAAACATTAATATACTTGAGGACAAACGAGCTGTTAACATACATTCAAAGGAAGCACCCCGCACTCCAGTCTCGAGGCAAAAAACCCAAACATTACAGCAAAGTAAAAACAAAAGTAGTATCGGAATGTATTACATTGACAAAAATCAGAGAAAAATATAGGTATTGGTTGTAATGGTAAAAGTAGAGACTGACACAAACAAACATGGAAGCATCACGGGTGAAAGTAAATACACAAAATAAAAAAGTAACACATTTCCCTTTCCAAAGCTGACGCTACTCACTTGGTAAACACGAGAGAAAAGATACAAATGGATAAAAAGTCAGTTGTATGTAAGACACGAGACACAAGCCCAAGTGTAAACCCCCATCAACAATAATTCGTGGCTTAAGGCTAAAGGATACAGGATACACTACTCTGGACTCGAGTCCCTCACTTGGAAGACCTTGTATATTTTGGGGCCCGGAGTCCCTCAAGGTAGGCATAGGGGCTGGGGGCTGCGGGCAGAAGGAAGTAGGGAAGGGTGGGAGGGATGTCACCTCACCGGCAGGAGGGATCGTGTTACAAAGAGAGAGAGAGAGAGAGAGAGAGAGAGAGAGAGAGAGAGAGAGAGAGAGAGAGAGAGAGAGAGAGAGAGAGAGAGAGAGAGAGATTGGAAGGAGAGGGAAAAGGTGTAAACAACAAGGAATGGATGATAATAATAACAGCAGCAAATACCAAAAGTTGTTCACTGGAGTGGCATCCGTTTATTGCAACATTCGTCCCTGCCTCTGGAGAGCGAGAGCAAGAGTAGCAGCAGCAGCAAGCCAGTCAATCTCACATCTCGGGGAGGGGAGGGGAGGGTGTGAGGGAAGGGGAGGGACATTTGGGGGAAGGAGAGGAGGTAAAGATGAAAAGAGGAAAAAAGGAAAGAAACAGCTGTAGTGATAAAAAAGAAAATCCCAGTGCTTCGACTCCTACGCCCTGAAGCATAGGTAATCATTCTCTCTCTCTCTCTCTCTCTCTCTCTCACAGATCAAGCGTCAGACAAAGCCCCAATAAATTGGCCTTGCTCCTCGTGGATGAACAAAACGACCTGTCGCTCCCTCTTCGCTGACGCTGAGTCCACCTCCACGCGAGTTGTTTGCGGCTTTCCGAGGGTCCAGATGGTGAGCATGAAGTAGAGAAGGAATGGGAGGGGAGGGGTGTTGTTGGTGAAGGATGCAGCTGTCGACCACGGTGGGAAGGAGAGGAAGGGATGAGCTGGTAACCCTGGGATGGGCAGGTGGACGAAAGGACTGGAGTGGGACGGGGGGTGGGGGAGACCACTCGTCTCCAGGACCTGTGATCAAATGATGATCAAGGGGGAAAACTCGTTCATGACCAGCGATGGTTCAGAATATTCAGTCCAACTAACTGAGGGACACGTTAGTTTAAGTTCACCGAAGCGACGACTCGTTTTGTGTGGCATCAGTGTTCGTGGTCAGTCTGCACAGTACACCTGAGTGACTACTGACTGTAAGCGCCAAGGAAGATGTATGGAAAGCAAGGGAACGAGGAGCATGTCAGACACCTCGCTGCAGTGTACGGCAAGTTAACTCTAGATTTTTGACATAGCAGGAAGGACGGAGGGGCGACATTTTTTCCTTTTATTTATTCTTTATTTGTTTATTGTGGAGTGGAGCCGCGACGTGATGGCTGACGAGAAGAGCGGGAAGCACGTGCCTCACCTGTCCTTAATAGACCCTAATTAGCCAGCGACTCACAAGCTAAACTGTACAGTACATACATACACACGCACATACAGACATGGCGCAGCCTGAGGGCGAGTTGAGAGAGAGAGAGAGAGAGAGAGAGAGAGAGAGAGAGAGAGAGAGAGAGAGAGAGAGAGAGAGAGAGAGAGAGAGAGAGAGAGAGAGAGAGAGAGAGAGAGAGAGTGTGTGTGTGTGTGTGTGTGTGTGTGTGTGTGTGTGTGTGTGTGTGTGTGTGTGTGTGTGTGTGTGTGTGTGTGTGTGTGTACATAAAAATGATCCAAAAACCGCATCCACTTCTGCCTCACCGCGGATTTCCGACGTCGACGCGCCGAAATTACCAAAGGTTGGGGACGGAAAGAGGAGAGGGGGGAAAGGGGGGCGTCAACGCTCCCTCCCGCTGGTTGACCCCTTGACCCTGACCAACAGGGAGAAGGGGACGGGCCTTGGGGGCAGCCCGGAGGGGGACGCCGCCCGTCAGCTGCCGGATGCGCCCTTCGGGGTCGCGGCGGCAGATTAACCCTTCCAGCCGTAGTGTGTACACGCGAACACACGCACATTAACACACATCTATACGTACACGCATTTATATACACATGTTCGCATACAACCACCAAATAAAATATATAAGTTCGGAGCGCTCGCTGGAGCGCACGCACGCACGCACGCGCGCACACACACACACACACACACACACACGAGAGAGAGAGAGAGAGAGAGAGAGAGAGAGAGAGAGAGAGAGAGAGAGAGAGAGAGAGAGAGAGAGAAACTGACCAACGAAAAAAAAAGAAAAGAAAAAGCCACAAGCGAAGTTATTCCTCAAAACAGACTTCTTATTGCACTGACATTGCCACCACCTTCCTGCTCCCTCGCTTGCCTAGTGCTTGGAGGGGCCATGGAGGGTGAGGAGGGGGGAGTGGAACGAGGAAGGGGGACTGCACGGCATATTCTCAATTGATACTCAGAGATAACAAAAATATTCATCTAAAAACAGTAAACAAAGTGGGGAGGGGTCGGGTTGTGCGTGTTGTTGCATCACACGAAGAAGATAAGAAAAGTCCATCTTCAGATCAAATATAAACTTTCTTCACTACATCACACGCACTGACAAGACACATTCTGACCATGAATAATAATAATGATAATAATAATAATAATAATAATAATAATAATAATAATAATAATAATAATAATAATAATAATAATAATAATAATGAGCAGAAAGGCATACCTATACACACACTACCGCCAGAAAATAAGATAAAGAGGGAGAACAGCAGGCCCCTGACAGTTGTGGCATAAGCAGTAGTAGCAGCAGCAGCAGATAAACAACAGCAGGAGCAGGTCAACACAGGAGGAGGAGGAGGAGGAGGAGGAGGATTGTTCCTCGCTCTAACACTTATCTGTGGGAATGTTAGGAGGGATGGAGGGGACGGGAGGGAGGGGCAGGATAGGGGGTAGTAGTCATTTACAACTATGAAAGGTCGCGCGGGGGACAACAGGAGGGAGGGGAGAACAGCACGCTTCTCCCCAAACCCTAAAAAAAAAAAAAAAAAAAAAAAAAAAAAATCCAGCGACACCATAGTTCACACACGTGCACACGCTCGGGTACGCACACAGGCGCACACGAGGCCAAACACCTACACACCCAGACTGTCACACAGTCTTTACAGTACCTTTTTACATCCTTAACTGCTAAGCACGAACAAGGCTACAGCTATAAAAAAAAAAAGAATAAAAAAAAAAAAACAGGGGTCTATAAATGCTGTACTTTAAATTACAAGTAAATCATTTTCTTTCATAAGAAAAAAAAGACACGGGCGGTGCATTTGATGGATGGGGAGGAAAGGAAAGAAATTTTAAAAATTAAAAGGGGAAGTGGGAAGCAAACTAGAGAAATCAGCGTGCGAGGAAAGATGCGAGTAATTCACTCGGACTTTCAGAATGGTCACATCAACAGAAAATACAAAAACAGTTCATAAATGATTTATTTATATGATAGCAGAGACGTTGCTCCAAGTGATGTGTGAGCCAGTGAGAGCCCGAGCAGGGGTCATGGGAAGGAGGGATGGACGGATGGTGGGGAGGGCGAGAAAAGAAGGGAGCCAGCAGGAGAGGTAGAGGGAGAGATGGAGGTTCGCTCGCCATCCATATTTCTAAATAAGCGAAACAGGGGCGGCTTGGCGTCGTGTACAGCAGGCGAGGTGCTTTCCCTTGGGCCGGGACGGAGGAGTTCCACAAGGACTTAGTATTTCACATCAAGTCCTGAGAATCCCTAATGAGATAAGCTGAACAGCGGGAGGTTAACAACATCCTTGATAAATAATAATAAAAATGATAAAAAAAGGATAGGGGCAGAGGATTCAATAAAAGGTCAACAGAATTCTGTAAAAATGTCAACAGAATAGGTATAATTATATATATAAGCGATATATATATAAAACGAAATTCACCATAACCCATTTCCCCGTTTATATATATGTATATATAAAAAAATGTCACTGAAAAATCTTTATAATGCTGAACCAACAATGAATGAAAAGCAGAAAAGCATGAATTCCCGCATCCCAGACCTGCAGAGGGAAGCACCACGCTAGTCCCAGCGCCGCCCACACCCACAAGCTGTACAACTGGACCACCACGAGGATGAGGAGGATGAGGATAGGGAGGATGAGGAGGGAGGGAGGAAAGGAAAAGGGAGAGCTAGAGAAGTCACTCCTCATACCGTCTGCAGCGCCACGTTACAGGACGTACGTAAAAGAAAGAGAGAGAGAGAGAGAGAGAGAGAGAGAGAGAGAGAGAGAGAGAGAGAGAGAGAGAGAGAGAGAGAGAGAGAGAGAGAGAGAGAGAGAGAAAGGGGGGGAGAGAGAAAGGGGGGGAGGGAAAAAAAAATCATGCACTTGAGTCTAACAGGTGTAGGAGTCTGCCCGGCTGGAGGCGAGGCAGCCCTTCAATGACGGAAGCGCGGCCGTGGGAGGCGCTGACTCGCTATTGATAAACATGTTGTTTTGAGATTGAGACAGGCACTAGTTTTTTGTCTTTATAACACCACAGGCCTCGCTCGCTGGCTGTGGGGTGTGGGAGCTTTTCTCTTAACTGCCACAGTTGGGTAATGCCAATAAACAAGGACTTGGGAATTCTTACAATGCTTGGGGCAAAATAAGAAAGCAAGGGTAGGGCAAAAAAATGTCTTGAGATCTTAACAAAGAGACGCAACAGCAAGGGATTTATTTCATAATTCAAGAGTCAAAAACGCTTTGCGTGTGTGTGTGTGTGTGTGTGTGTGTGTGTGTGTGTGTGTGTCTTTTTTTTTTGGGGGGGGGTATGGGGAGGGAGGGGACAAGTTTGCATGCTCTCACCGCCAGCCAGCGCGCGAGCCTTCACAATGCCACTGGGGTGCGTCACATGCCGCACCTTCCCAGAACCACTAAGTCGCAAAACAAAACAAAGAAAGTGTAACAGATGGGTCAGGGGGAGCGTGTTGTGGCCACGCTCCGGACACACTCAGATCTTGTCTTTTGGGCGAGTTTCCGGATCAAGACTTGACAACTACCACGATCATGATACGAGACAATGTAATGATTAAGACACTTATTATATGATTATCACTTTAGATCACTAAACAATTCGCGTTTTTCACCTACCAAAAAGATAATAATAATAATAATAATAATAATAATAATAATAATAATAATAATAATGACAATAATGATTAGTAAAACTGGAAGTTACCACATACGCACTTTTGAGATCACGTGACTTAGGCGAAATGGATGATTATCTATCGAAGAAGATTTGTACAACACTGACCAGCACCTCCGACCGCCCCCTCGGGTCGACGCCCCCACCTGGCCGGGCCGAGAGGCTCCTCAACACCGCACACACTGAGCCGCCAAGGCACGACACACCACAATTCCAGACTCAATTTTATACGTGGCATTCACAGAGGCACTTGAGTAGTCCCCGGGGCTGTAGCTCCAAAGGGCTGCTGCCTGCGTGGGGCGCTGGCGAGGCGGGCACAGGCAACGGGCAGGCAGCAGGCAGCAGGCGGGGCATTGGCTTGGGAATCATGGTGGGTGATGGTGGTGATGGTGGTGGTGGCGGTGGTGGTGGTAGCAGTAGTAGTAGGGATCAGAAGTAATGACTCAGTGACTAAGTTCCTCCGACCCTGGCTGGGGAGGAGGGATCCCTTGGGCCACGCCGCTCGCCGCCACAACTCACTCCAGGTCGTGGCCAGCGTAGGTCCACATATTATTTAAAATGGTTTCATCACAGACAGACTATACAGAGCTAATTACAACGGGGTGCGGCGCGCCGTGCCCGGGCCAGGCCGCTTCCGCCTCCTCCTCCTCCTCATACTTCTCCTCCGCCGCCGCCGCCGCCGCCGCTGCCGCCGCCGCCGCGCCAGGGCTGTCTTTTCACTACAAGCTAAACACAGATTAATCTATCACAGCAACGAGCGCGGCAGCAATGGACTTGGCGATCCTCTGGCCGAACTTCTTGACGCCCTTGGGCTTTGCCTTCTCCTCGTTTTTAGTATCCTCCCGCCGCTCTTCTGGGGACAAAAGAGAAGGAATGGAGTTAAGTTACCACAGTAGACTCAGTCAACATTTTACGTCAATGAATAACAAGGAACAAGTGTGTCACGAGAAAAGACAAGATTCACTCACCTGATCTGTGCGTGGCGGATTTGATGTAGCTCTGGTACTTGTTCGCCACATCGTCTGTAAATCGACACCTGTATTCTGTCATGACGGTGGCGAGATCGTCCTGGAACATGAAAACGTACACATGACAGCCTCATGGTTCAGTAATAACAGAATATTTTATATATATATATATATATATATATATATATATATATATATATATATATATATATATATAGAGAGAGAGAGAGAGAGAGAGAGAGAGAGAGAGAGAGAGAGAGAGAGAGAGAGAGAGAGAGAGAGAGAGAGAGAGAGAGAGAGAGAGAGAGAGAGAGAGAGAGAGAGAGAGAGAGAGAGAGAGAGAGAGAGAGAGAGAGAGAGAGAGAGAGAGAGAGAGAGAGAGAGAGAATGTGACTGCCATTACTACAAAGTGAGGATAGATGCAATACTCACATAGGTAATGGGTCGAGACACGTTCTGTATGTACTTGTTGGGTTCCGTGGGTGACCTCTGGGCCACCACCTGCCGCACCACCATGTTGATGTCAGCTGCGTTGTACCTGCGGGTGAGGGGGAGGGTCACCACAGGACCAGAAAGAGACAAGCAATAATGTTCTTCAAGATGATGGATCTGATAGAAAGGTGAGGAAATTAAATGGAAGAGGCGTTGGAAGAGCACACACACACACATACACACTTACCCTTCACTCTTGGCAACGAGGCACTTGAAATGGTCGTCAGTAAGTGTGTGCGGCAGTGTCTGCAGGAACATACGGTACAGCTCCTCTCGTGCCTTCTCAGCAGGTAACTTAACGTGGATGTTGTACGTGAAGATCCTGCGTAAGTCATCCTCCAGGAGCCAGGGCTGATTGGTGGTGCCGAGGACCATGATACCATCGTTGAAGGCATGTGGATTGATGCCCGGCGGGTAGGCGGGGTTGAGGGTTGTGAGTGCTGTGTAGAGGAGACAATCATGGTGAGACAATGATTGTGAGACTGAATTTTGTTCTGCAACATGTCTAAAAATTAATGATGCGACGTGCTAAGGGGACCAGAAGTTGTGTACTACCTCCATGTGTAACTTGCTTCCCATACATATATCTATCTGTCCTCTTATCTGTGACGTGACAAGGATACACCAAAAATTTGAAGATTGTGCAAATATCTAGCTGAATTTCACCTAAATATTGACATGACACTCTCTGGAGATGACGACTGGGTGTCTCTAACGTGAATGAGTGCGAGATGTATGTGGGGAAGGAGCATAATATACATGAAACTCAAGAGGAATTATGTAGTGTGGTTAAGTTGAAAGGAATTACAAAACTGATTTATCAACTAACCTCGGATTTGATGCAGAAGCTCAATTTTGGCTTTCATCGCAGTCTCGCTCGATCGGTCGTAGCAGAGGGCGTCTACCTCGTCGAAGAGAATGACAGCAGGGCTGTGCATGCGAGCATGGTCGAACAGATAGCGGACGATTTTGGGCGCCTCGCTTGGCGGCTGAGTCGCTAGATATGCCGTTGAGATGCCGATCAGGATGGCGTCTTGAGCCTCCTTGGCAAGGGCACGTGCAAGGCAAGTCTTACCGGAGCCGACGGGTCCGAAGAGTAGCACTCCCTTACAAGTGCCCTGAGTCCCTTCGAACACCTCCGGGAAAGTCTCGCTCATAAAGAGGTTCTTGAGAGCATCCTTAGCAGTGTCGAGGCCCACCATAGACTGCCAGCCAAAGGTGGGCTTCTCGATCACGATGGGCAAGTGACCTCCCACGGCATACTGCGGCGGGGCGCGCACCTTGGGCTGCGCCTCATGCAGGTCGTTGTCAAGGTCAGATAGGTTGGCTGTGACATTGTGAGCATCAGAATGGTTGTCGGTATCGGAGTCTCGCATGGATTCGGTGGCGCTGGCAAGGTCAGTGATTGACGCACAGCTTGCGGACTCAAGAACAGGCGTGGATTCGCTCCCTGTGGGACTGAGGCGACCCAACTTCTCAACCAGCACAGGAGAGGGTGTTTTCTTTCTAACGCTCTCAGTGTCCGACTTGCCGTCAACTGCCTCCTCAGAACCTGGAACGGAGTCAGCACCGACACTTGCCTTGTCGTCCTCCTGGTCCTCCTTAGGAGAGGGCACACGTGTGGGCTTTGGCGTCTCTTCGCGTGCCTCAGTAACGTCTGTCACTCCCTCCACACTTTCTTGCTTCTTTTCGGACTCTTCCTTTTTAGGGGTGGCTGCAGGCTTAGTGGTTGCAGGCTTGGTAGCTTCAGGCTTGTTGCCCTCTTGCTTTGCTTCTGCAGGGGCGGATTTTGGGTCTTCCTTGTTGGGCTGAGAGATGTGAGTCTTCTCCAGCGCCGCCGCCGCAGCAGCAACAGCAGGAGCAGCGGCGGCGGTGGCTGCAGCGGCAGTGTTGTTGGGGTCTGCCGGTCGGTCTGTGGATGGGAGCGTCTTAGTGGAGTTAAGAGAGTCATCGCCTACCAGGGTGACGCTGGAGGCGTCAGAGTTATCCAGCTTGGCAGCAGGCTTGTTATTGAGTAGTCCGTTCACTACGGGTGCCAGAAGGCTAGCTCCTGCCGCCACACCCGCCAGGCCCAGTGGCACGCCCGCCAGTGGATCGACGCTTCTCACGGAACCACCACTCATGCTCGGCGCCATATTGGAGTGGTGTGAGGGAGGTGGCAGTTGTGGGTGCGCCGTAGGAGGGCTGAGCATATCTGTGGAGTACTGCGGGTGTGTGAACCCTAGAGGGCCAGGGTGAGAGCCGTGGGCAGGATGCTGGGCGTGGACTGGGTGCGGGACACCTGCAGGATGGTCCGGGTGTTGCATGTGGGCTGGGTGTGGAGCGCCAGACCCCATTAGTCTGGAAGCCATCATACCGCCCACTGCCCCCACAGCCGCCGCTCCTGCTGCTACTGCCACAGCTGAGCCCATGCCACCTCGTTCGTCTAGATCATCGTCGTCCTCGTCGTCATCTTCATCGTCTTCTTCGTCCTCTTCATCGGAGAGAAGGTCATCATCGTGGTACTCACTGATATTGGCGCCACCGGCACCACCTGCACCGTTAGCGAAACCGTCCATAAGCGCACCAATGCCGCCTGCAAAGGCTCCGGCAAGAGAGCCGGCCATCTCTGTGTTCATGGCAGGCAGGAAGGAAGGCATGTTGGAGAGGAAGCCACCTCCGGCTTCCATAGGGGAGCCCATACCCCCGTTCATGGGCCCGCTCATGGCGCCACCCATGTCAGGTACGCCACCGGGCAAGGCCGCAGGGTTCATATTGAGCAGTCCCTGCAGAATGCTCATTGTCTGCATAGTGGGCAGCGATAGATCGCCACCCTCACCGCCGCCGCCACCGCCATAGGGGTTGGCCATCGCGTGGATGTTATGCTCGTGACCTCCACCATAATCGTAGTCATCATCGTCGTCGTCGTCGTCATCATCCTCGTAATCGTCGTCATCATCATCGACGTCGTCATCGTATGCTCCGCCTCCACCTTGTGGGAGGGTCTGGTGCATGTTGGCCAGCAGGGCCTCGAAAAGTTCCATGTCCATGTTGGGCGGATCCTGAAACACAAGGAAACAGAGGTGAGTGACAGCCTTCGTGTGAGTAGTAGCAGTAGTTTTTTTTTTTTTTTTTTTTTTACGGTAAGGCCTATAGCGCCTGTAGGCACACTTGAAGAGTGTATGGGAAGCGCTGTTCAGCTTCCGCCAATTAGTGGCGCAGGCAATTTTATTTATAGTCGCATCCCTATCACCGCCCAAGCTCATCTTGAGTGTAACCACCTAAAACCTGGGTACCATGGTGATATGTAGGTAACTTTAAACCACTCGACAAATGGCAAAGTGTTTTAAGGTTGTACGTAGTAGTAGTAGTAGTAGTAATAGTAGTAGTAGTAGTAGTAGTAGTAGTAGTAGTAGTTGTTGTTGTTGTTGTTGTTGTTGTTGATGTTGTTGTTTTAAAATAGTAATGGTTTTGTGAAAGGTACTGGAGAGCGTGGGAGGCTCAGCAAAGTCTTAGGATCGGGGAGAGGGGGATGGAGAGAGGGAAGACAGGTTGGCGGGCCAGTTGATCGGTCGCTGGAGGAGAGGAGAGGAGAGGAGAGGAGAGGAGAGGAGAGAAGAGGGAGAGGGGAGGGATGGGAGAGAAGGGCAGACAGTGCGGGTCAGTGGCCCTGCCCGCCGCCACAGTCATGCCCACTCTCCTCCTCCGCCTCTCCCAGGTACCGTTCCCTGCTCCCTACCTCTCCACCGCCCGTCAACTGCAGAAAAATGTGCACCTGCCTGAAAACTCCACTTTCCTAGGCAGGTTTTGACGCTACAGTCCTTCATGACCACCAAGATGATGGACGACAAACCAAACCATTCTCCGACAACCCAAATAAACCAAAATTCTCTGATAAACAGCGACGCAGGAGACAGTGATTGCAACTCCTCACCGAAAACCCTTGGACGCAAAAGTAGGCCGGGGAGGTGGCTGTGAGTGGGAGAGTGGTGTGGGTAGTTTTCGCTTATACAATGAAGGACAACCTAGAGGTAGCAACAGAAGTAGTTAATCTAAACGGTAAATAGGTCGTCAGCTGGTCACATCATCACAACCAGTGCGCAGTGGCTCTCTCCTCCCTCCCTCCACCACTCTCTGCAGCTTACATAAACCCCACGCACCCGCCAACCTGCTAACCGCTGCAGCAGGAAGGAAAAGTACGTTCGTATATAGGGACTGGTTTCCACAAGATCATGCCAGCTTTCCCTTCCGATGCCACACATTCCTCGAAAGTGGAATATCTAGATTAGTCGTGTACCTCAATCTTTGAGCTGGAGCAGTTATTTTTCCTAGCGAGAGAGAGAGAGAGAGAGAGAGAGAGAGAGAGAGAGAGAGAGAGAGAGAGTGTGTGTGTGTGTGTGTGTGTGAGACTGCACAAAATTGTTTATATCCCTGGCGCAATTCTATTATTTTCCATTGTAGTACTGTACTTTAATTCTTTTTCTCTGGAACAAGGAAAGTGAGACGAATATGTGAAATTAAAGTGAAAAGAGCACCAAGTCGTCGATGGAGGCTCATTCTCTCTCTCTCTCTCTCTCTCTCTCTCTCTCTCTCTCTCTCTCTCTCTCTCTCTCTCCAGAAAATTAATCACCGTCCATTATAAGGCAGTGGAGCGGGACTTTTCCTCCGCAGTCGTCCTCAAAGAAGGGAAATGGGATCCTCAAACCATCTGCCCGCCATGCCAGACCCTCGTTCGATACCCTCGCCAGGGACTTGGACGGTCATGGCTTTCCCTCTACAACATGGAGGTGGGAGAGAAGGGGGAGAGGGCAGAAGTGAACGGCGGAAAAGCGTAAACATATAAGACTTTAACGCAAACAAATATGGGTGAGGGAAGGAGAGGGAGAGGAAGAGAAGATGGCGATGGAGAAGGTGAGGAAGGGAGATTAAAAGGTCATCTGAGCGGGTCGGGAGGAGGCTTGAGGGAGAGCGGGAGGGAGGGAGCGATGGAGGGAGAGAGGGAGGAGGTGAGGTGGGGTATGCGGTATCCGGTTTCCTGTAGCTCAAGTCACCGACAGCGGCTTCGAATTCGTACGGGACATATTAGTTATTTTCATTCATGTCCTAATCAGGGAAGATTTTAGAGCGACGGGATATGAAGAGGAGGAGGAGGAGGAGGAGGGGGAAGAGGAGGAGGAAATGATAGGAATGACCATTATAAACTTTTTTTCAAACATATCCTGTTCATTGAGCCAAACTAATTATTTATATATATATATATATATATATATATATATATATATATATATATATATATATATATATATATATATATATATATATATGGTAGTAATAATCTTCCAGTGGTTGCAGAGCTGTAGTGAATCAAACACAACTTCACGACCAGAAGCAGCAGCAGCGACAACAACACTAATAATTATAATAACAATAATATAATCTGCAAGTAATAAAATATCACTGATCAATAAACTTCCATCCTCTCTCTCTCTCTCTCTCTCTCTCTCTCATTATAACTCAATAAATGATAATAACTACCAGTTGGCAAGTGTTCCATCCCCTCCCCTCTCCCCTCCAAGATGATGGCGGGGTGTCATCCTCTTCCTCTCACCCACCGCCTCTCTCTCTCCCTCTCCCTCCCACCCACCCTCCCTCACTGCCATCCATCCTCCCCTTCACTTCCTGTCAATATGAAAACGCAATTAACAGGTATACACGCGCGACACATACGCACAAACCGAACAAGATGAAAGATGATAATAGGAAGAACAAAACAAAGAAAACAATAATAATAGAACTGAGTTACGAGAATACATGAGGAAAGAAGAAACGCTGGTGATTTCATAAATGAGAGAGAGAGAGAGAGAGAGAGAGAGAGAGAGAGAGAGAGAGAGAGAGAGAGCTATACCTCCTCCACCATGATGAGTGTATTAAATTGCATAGACGCTGGTGACAGTGGCAAAGATAGGGTTACCCTGCCATGTGTGTGTGAGAGAGAGAGAGAGAGAGAGAGAGAGAGACAAAGTCCAGACAGCGCAGCACTGAGCCTCTAGCGTCCTAAAGTCAACAAGATTTTGATAATTTTGAGATACTGTTCTCTCTCT